>NC_141832.1:8514708-8814708 GCF_982586985.1 Callionymus lyra | reverse complement strand
GATTGGCTGAGAGTTCGATCAAGTAGCTCGGTACTCTGTTGGTTTAGTCTGGTGGCTCTATTATAGCAACATTTTTATATTGAATTTAAAAGACTACGAAATGAAAAATATTGTGTTTAGAAAGTTTATTTTTTAATTATTGGAATTAAAATATCAAACTCTATGTGTAAATAAAATTGTGAATTATTTAATTTAACTATTCAATAAAAACAAATTCAACCTTTCAATACATAAATTGTTGAATTAAATTATAAATATTAAAATGAAATGCTTAAAAAAATACACCTAAAAAAAAGGAGTAAAAAACACATGATTGGCAGAAAGTGTCTGGCGACACACATTTTTGTATTGAATTTAAAATGCTATGAATTAAAGAAATATTGAATTAAAAAAATATATTTTTGAATTAATGGCATTAACAAATCAAACCGTATGTAATATGTAAATATTATAATTTTTCAATTTATTATTCAATTAAAACAAATTCAACTTTTCGATATAGAAATGAATGAATTAAATTATTAAAAATAAAATAATATGTTAAAATGAAGTACTTTAAGAAATAAAAACGTTCATATAATAGCGTATATTTGTAGTGTATATAGTGTAAGTCTGGCGACACAATTTAAAATGCGAACGAATTAAAAAATATTGAATTTTGAACATTTATTTTTAAATTATTTGAATAAGAAAATCAAAATATGTGTAAAAAAAACATTCATTCATATGAAAATAAATTAAATATCAATTAAGTAATAAAAAGAAAAAACAAACATTTGCATAAATACATTATTCATTCATATGAAAATATTGAAAAATATTAAATGGAATATCAATTGAAGTCATTAAAAAACGTTCACGTTCTACATCCATGGGTTGAAAAAGGTTCAAAAACGAACCTTCTTTACAGAGACCGAAGTCCGCGATCTTCACGAAACCTTCCGTGTCCAGGAGCAGGTTGTCCAGCTTCAGATCTCTGAGTCACAACCAAGTCAAGTCAGAAAAAACAAAGCGTTTTATAAGAAAAAAAAAACACACAAAAAACCTCACCGGTACACAATCTTGTGATCGTGAAGGAACTGCAGACCCAGGACCACACATGCCGAGTAGAACCTGCAGCAGAAGAGTGACGTCACACTCTTGGTCTTCCTCTGGCGTCGGTGTGAGAACACAGACACATGGAGACGACACACACTCACACACACACACACGGACGCACAACTCACACAGCGCGGGGCTCGGTAAAGACGTCGGCATGTATGTGCATCATGAGGTCTCCTCCCGCCGTGTACTCCATGACAAAACACACATGTTCTGGAGTCTGGAAACATGCAAACAGGTTGACCAGGAAGGGGTGGCTGCAGCCGTTGACCGTCTCAAAGATCCGCTTCTCACACATGAGACTGGAGACACACAGGTGTGGGTGTTACAGGTGTGGTGAGGGGTCGTCCCAGCAGGCCGGGGTTACCTCTCCACCTCGTCCCGCGCCACGATGTCGCCCTTCTTCAGCGCCTTGATGGCGTAGATGCTGCCGCTCCTGCGGTGCTCCGACAGCAGCACCTGAGACCCGGATCCGTTAGTCGTGTCTAAGAAGGACTCGGGGGGGTGGGGGGGGGGGGGGGGGGGGGGGGGGGTCAAGGTACCTTCCCGAAGTGGCCCCGGCCCAGCACGGCAATGAGCCGGAAGTCCTGCACGCTCAGGGGTCCTTTGCTGGTTTTGCGTAGGGAGTTCTGGGACATGGGTCGGGGGCTCTGGTCCAGGAGGTCCGGCGCAGACGGAGGATCGTGGAGAAGCTCCTGTTGACGAGAAAACAATATAAAATATGCTTTTGTTTGTGTTCGTGAGCGCCCCCTGCCTGCAGTTAAGTGAACGTCACTCTATAGATCGGATTAGAGAAGGTTTGAATTAAACATTTAAAACTTTGAAACTTTTAATTTTGTTTAATGGTGTTTTTGCTTTTTTAAAGCATTTTTTTTTTATTTCATTAAAATTAAAATAAAAAGATTTTTTGATGATGATGAAGATTTATATTCTAATTCTTTTAATAAAAAATACAATTACTAGATCATTATTTTTTTTATTTGTAGCCTTTTAAATTCAATATAATTTTATTTTTTTACACTGAATTTAAAAGACTACGAATTGAAAAATATAGAATTTTGAAAATGTGTTTTTGAATTATTGGAATAAAAACATCAAACTCTATGTGAAAAAAAATAATAATAAAAGGAAATTAATTGAATGCTTAAAAAAAACAACCAAATTAAAAAAAAAAGTCATTTTTCAATAATGAGATAAAAATATGTTAAAAAAAAGGTTTAATGTTGAATAAAATTCCATTTTTTTTAAAATCAATTAAGATAAATTTCAATAATATACAATTTTTACATTTTAATTACTCAAAAATAATAAGTCAATGCTTAAAACAATGACATTTAAATATAGAGACAAAAAACAACAACGAAGTTTCAAACGTTGAATATTCAGACGACACTGATTTATAGTCGTCGTCAGAGACGGACTTTGACTTCCTGTCTCTGGGCCGGTGCCAAGCCCGGCATGACTGGACCTCTGTTCGCGGCGCCGACACCCCGGTGCGAGGAGCGAGGACGAGACTCACCGGCTGAGCCGAGTCCACCACGTCTCTCCTGACCTTGGACGGAGAGTCTGCGTCCAGGTTCAGCTTCTCCACCGAGATCTCGCTGGAGACACAGGAGACGTGTGAGGGGTCTTGCGGGGAGACTCCGGGGGGGTCTCGGGCTCACCTGTTGGCAGGTGTGTAGGCGGGGGCGGGGCTCCCGGTGGGGATGGCGTTCCTCAGGAGTCTGACCCAGGTGGCCACGTCCACGTTCATCTGGCGGGCGCGCAGGAAGCCTTTCCCTGAACCATCGGGACAACATGAGCTGCTGCGGCGCCCCCTGCTGGACTGAGTGTGAAGTACCGTGCTGCTTGGAGAAGACCTTCTTCTGCCGCTGCAGACGTCGGCCTCGCACGATCACCGGGTTGAAGAAGGTCACCTGAAGACACGCTCTTTACTGAGCACCCCTGAAGAACACCAGAGGAAACACAAGAGTACCTCGGCCAGCAGCAGCCCCTGAGGCTCCACCTCCAGCTGGACCTGGTGCCTCTGGTTGTCCAGGAAGTCCTCCAGCTTCAGGTACTTGAGGGCGCAGAGGGAGCGAAAGTCTCTCCAGTAGATGGCGATCTCCATCTCCCTGGACTGAGGTTAAAACACGCTCGTCTCCGTCCATGTTGGTGAACGTCTCTGAGTGAAGGTCTCACCCGCTCCAGCTCCACCGTGAAGGTCTGGTCCCAGGACTTCTCTCCCACCGTCTTCCACGAGGTCTGACCCACCACAGTGTTCTCCAGCTTCAGCACCGCACTGACCTCCGCTGTGGAGGAAAACAACAAGGTCTGGAGTCTGCAGGTCCATCTACGGTGGCCCAGAAGATCAAAACTCATTCAAAAACGTCAATTCCTAATTGTCATCTTACTTCAGTTTATACATTTGCTTCAGGAAATTGTAAATTTGTTTCCGGAAAATTGTAAATTTGTTTTAGTAAATTGTTAATTTGTTTTAGTAAATTGTAAATTTGTTTCCGGAAAATTGTAAATTTGTTTCAATAAATTGTAAATTTGTTTTAGTAAATTGTTAATTTGTTTTAGTAAATTGTTAATTTGTTTTAGTAAATTGTTAATTTGTTTTAGTAAATTGTTAATTTGTTTTAGTAAATTGTTAATTTGTTTTAGTAAATTGTTAATTTGTTTCCGGAAAATTGTAAATTTGTTTTAGTAAATTGTTAATTTGTTTTAGTAAATTGTTAATTTGTTTCAATAAATTGTAAATTTGTTTCAATAAATTGTAAAGTTGTTTCTGGAAATTGTAGATTTTTTTTCAGCAATATATACATTTCAGCAAATTGTAAATTTGTGTCTGGAAATGTAATTTTGTTTTAGGAAAGTATACATTTGTTTTTAGTAAATTGTATTTTTGTTTCAGAAAATTGTAAATTTACTTTAGGTTTGTGTCCGTGTTTATTTTTCACATCATCACTGTATCAATACGTTTCTCAAGACTGTTAATTTCAAGTCTATACATTAAAACAACAGAGAATGAGTGACAGCTCTGGTGGCGCCACCTACTGGACAGCTCGTCGTTCTTGCCCGGGATCTTCACGCTCATGCTGCTGCTGCTGCGACTGTAGAGTCCGCTCAGCTTGAAGGACGGACGACCATCTCCGAGACCGTAAGAAGGCAGGACCACCGGGGTCCCTCTGCTGCGACCCGGGACCACCTCGGGCAGACCCACGCAGCCCAGCAGGTGCACCTGAAGAGTACCTGCCGGACACACCTGGATGAGGACCGGCTCTGAGAGTTTGAAGGTCCAGTGGTACCTGTGAGGGGCGAGGGTTTACACAGGGTGCTGTACTGGTTGTGAACATAGGGGGTGCTGTGGCGCGAGCTGAAGGCGGAGGAGGAGGCCAGGACCAGCTCCTCCTTGATGAGGCAGGCTTTAGGGTGGTCCTCGGGCAGGTCCTGGAGTCTCTGCTCCAGAGAGGACTTGAGCAGGTCCAGACGCTGAGACGCTTCACTCAGACTGCACTGGGCCTGAGGACACACAGGGTTGCTGGTTGGATTCCAAACAGATGTGGGGGGGGAGGGGGTGAGGTTCTGACCTCGGCCATGGCCTTCTTGTCCTGGACCTTCCCGGTTCCCAGAAGCCTCAGCATGTTCTTGGCTCCCTCGGCCATGGCGTGCTCGACCCGGTAGTGATGCCACAACTCCTCCACCCTCAGCTCTACGCCACACAAGTCTGTCTGTTTTCCTGAAGAACAACAACACACTCGTTTACTCTGTCACTTCTTTCTTTCTTTCTGCTGGCACTTCTTCTCCTTATTTATCCCTTTTCCTACTTCTCCTCCATCTTCTTCTTCTTATTCCATCTCCTAAATATTCTCCTCCCTTTCTTTTACCTCTTCTCCTCTCTTTCTTTTATCTCTTTTCCTACTTCTTCTTCATGTCTTCTCCTAATTATTTTCCTCCCTCGTCTTCTACCTCTTCTCCTCCTTCCTCTCCTCTATTCTGCTGCCTCGTCTTCTACCTCTTGTTCTCTCCTTCTCCTACCTCTTCTTTTCCCCCCTCTTCTTCTATCCCTTTTCCCAATTATGTTCCTCCCTCATCTTCTATCTATTTTTCTTCTCCTTCCCCCTTTTTCAACCTATTCACCTCCTTCTTCATCTCCCTTTCTTCTATGTCTTCTCCTCCCTCTTCAACTCCTTCTTCCCTTACTTCTTCTACCTCATATCCCTCTTCTCCTCATTCTTCTTCTTCTACCTCTTCTCCTTCTTCTACCTTTTCACCTCTAGCTTCTTCTTCTACCTCTTCCATTTCTTCTACCTTTTCACCTCTAGCTTCTTCTTCTACCTCTTTTTCACCTTCTACCTTTTCACCCCCACCTTCTTCTTCTACCTCTTCTCCTTCTACCTTTTCACCTCTAGCTTCTTCTTCTACCTCTTCTACTTCTTCTAGCTTCTTCTTCTACCTCTTCTCCTTCTTCTACCTTTTTCACCTCCAGCTTCTTCTTCTACCTCTTTTTCACCTTCTACCTTTTCACCCCGACCTTCTTCTTCTACCTTTTCACCTCCACCTTCTTCTTTTACCTCATAGCCCTCTTCTCCTTCACCTCCTTCTTCTACCTCTTTTCCTTGTACCTCTTCTCCTCCACCTCCTTCTTCTTCCTATTCTCCTTCTACCTTTTTACCTCCACCTTCTCCTTCCCCCCTTTTCTACCTATTCACCTCCCACTTCATCTGCTTTTCTTCTATGTCTTCTCCTCCCTCTTCCTAACTTTTCACCTCCACCTTCTTCTTCTACCTCATATCCCTCTTCTCCTCATTCTCCTTCTTCTACCTTTTCACCTCCACCATCTTCTTCTACCTCTTCTCCTTCTTCTACCTTTCACCTCCACCCTCTTCTTCTACCTCATATCCCTCTTCTCCTTCACCTTCTTCTTCTACCCTTTCACCTCCACCTCCTTCTTCTTCCTATTCTCCTTCTACCTTTTTACCTCCACCTCCTTCTTCCTATTCTCCTTCTACCTTTTTACCTCCACCTCCTTCTTCTACATCTTCTCCTTCTACCTTTTCACCTCCACCTTCTTCTTCTACCTCCTTCTCTCACTCCTTCTTGACTGGGCACATTTGTAACAATGCTGAATGGAAGTGAACAAATGTACTTTAAATGCTCATGAAAGTGTGAACTGAGTGAAGGTTCACAGCCAGTGAAGGGAGGAGAGAAGGATGAGGGTCTTTGTTTCCTGTTTCATCTCCTGCTCGTCTCTAACCTCATAAATGAGTTGCAGCTTTTAGTTGTTGGGCAACATCAAGGGGATGCAGAAACATCAATACCGCTCTGACCTGAGAGGGAGAGCTGCCTGTAATGGATCATCTCTGTGTGTGTGTGTGTTTGTGTAGGTGTGTGTGTGTGTAGGTGTGTGCGTGTGTGTTTGTGTGCGTGTGTGTTTGTGTATGTGTGTGTGTGTGTGTGTGTGTGTGTGTGTGTGTGTGCACTGTGAAGTTCTGAAGCAACGATTGATCCATTACCAGCCGTGTCATCAAATATGCATGCTCATCATTGCTGGGAGTGACAGGTGGGATGAGAGAGGATGATGGAGGTCTGGACTACCTTGCTGGTCCTCGGACTGCTCGGTGGCCTGCATGGCCTTGCGGATCTGCATGCGGATGATGTCGATCTTGGTCTTGCTGTCCTGAAGCATCTGCTGCGCCGTCTGAAGCAGCTTCTTGTCCTGAAGAGATGAAGAGAGCGTTTGACCTTTGTACAACAATACAATATATAGTGATACTGTAGGATATATGTGTAGTATTGTCAGGTACTTGACTCTGGTGTTGCAGAATTTACAGACCACATGACTCTTGACGAAGTAGTAACTGATTTCATTCGTTTTCAAACCAAAATATGTCCAAACATCAGCTTTAAAAGCTGCTGGAGTCACTGTATCCTCTCGTCCTCAGTCATCGCCAGGTGCTCATGGGATTTAATTGTTTTCCTTTAGCTGCTGAATTAGACAGTATCCTCTCGTCCACAGTCGTCACCGGAATATCGCAAGATTTCTTTTAGCATTGGAGGACGTAATAACTGCTGCCATCTAGCGGCCAGAGGTTTATTTGCAACAAACGTTGTGAATATTTGTGTTAATTGTGAATTTAAAAATAAGATTTATTTAAATGTTTACATTTTTTTATGATATAAACTATAAAAAAAAATGATTAAATATGCTTTGAAATCCCAAAAGAAAAAAAAAAATTTAAATGTCATAATAATTGATTCAGAGCTATTGAATATTGATACAGTATCGTGAAAAAACATGGCGACACATCAAGTGTGTTGATACTTTCGTACAGACGTAGTACCTTGGTGGCTCCGCTGGCATAGATGGGAATCATGTTCTCGGCGCCCTGTTTGACCTTCAGCTCGATGTTAAGCTGACGCTCCAGAGCCGCGATTCGTGTCTGGCTGGTGGACGGACGACCCGTTGAGCCTGGAGACGAGTGAGGATCTAAACAAAAAGAAAAAAGAAAAAGGGGGTCAAATGATAACGTAGCCATTAACGCAGTCGGCATCAAACACCGGCACCTTTGGCGTCATCGTGACCTTTGACCACGATGTGGGCGTCCAGCTCCTGCAGCTGCGCCTGCAGAGAGTCCAGCTTGCGGTTGGAGCTGCGCAGCTGCGTGTCCACCTGCTGCGCGTTCTTCTTGTCGGTGGTGGCGCGCCGCAGGTTCTCCGCGCCCTCCTTGATCTTCAGCTCGCGCCGGATCTCGCGCCGGATCCTCTCGCGGTGCTCGTCCAGGCGCTGCTGCACGCTGGAGTCCGAGAAGTCGCTGTTCTGGTCCAGGCCCAGCTGCTCCAGCACCGACAGCTCGCCCGGGTCGCTCTGGAGAGACACGGGTGGATGGTCACGTGACCGGGACTATAGCCGATGATCAGAACATGTTTTTTTTTTTTTGATCTGATTACAACTTCAGGTCGGCGTGTCTCGTCGGCCACATGTTGGCCGCCGCCGCCGCCGCACGCTAATCCAGCTGCAGCTCAGCGCAGGAAATTTCGCTGAACAAGGATGAATGCACGGACTCTACTCAGGGGCTCAGGGAACAAAGTACCACGATACAGTGACAACGATACTGAAGTGATACTGTAGTAACAATTATATATGTGTAGTATTGTCGAGTACTTGACTCTGGTGTTGCAGAATTTACAGACCACATGACTCTTGACGAAGTCGTAACTGCTTTCATTTGTTTTCAAACCAAAATATGTCCAAACATCAGCTTTAAAAGCTCCTGGAGTCACTGTATCCTCTCGTCCTCAGTCGTAACTGCTTTCATTTGTTTTGAAACCAAAACATGTCCAAACATCAGCTTTAAAAGCTGCTGGAGTCACTGTATCCTCTCGTCCTCAGTCGTAACTTCTTTCATTTGTTTTCAAACCACAATATGTCCAAACATCTGCTTTAAAAGCTGCTGGACTCACTGTATCCTCTCGTCCTCAGTCGTAACTGCTTGCATTTGTTTTCAAACCAAAATATGTCCAAACATCAGCTTTAAAAGCTGCTGGAGTCACTGTATCCTCTCGTCCTCAGTCGTAACTTCTTTCATTTGTTTTCAAACCACAATATCTCCAAACATCTGCTTTAAAAGCTGCTGGACTCACTGTATCCTCTTGTCCTCAGTCATAACTGCTTTCATTTGTTTTCAAACTAAAATATGTCCAAACATCAGCTTCAAAAGCTGCTGGAGTCACTGTATCCTCTCGTCCTCAGTCATAACTGCTTTTATTTGTTTTCAAACCAAAATATGTCCAAACATCAGCTTTTAAAGCTGCTGGACTCACTGTATCCTCTCGTCCTCAGTCATTGCCGGGTTCTTATGGGATATTTTTTTCCCTTCAGCTGCTGAATTAGACAGTATCATCTTGTACTCAGTCATCGCAAGGTTCTCATGGGATTCATTTTTTTCTTCCTTTAGCTGCTGAATTAGATGGTTTCCTCTCATCCTCAGTCATCACTTGGATATCGCTGGATTTTATGGTCCCTTAGGCTGTGGAGGACGTAATGACTGCTGCTATCTAGTGGCAGGGAGTTTAATTGCAAGACAAAAATGAACAAACTTCGTAAATATCATGTCAATTGTGAATTTAAAGTATTTAAAAAAAAGATATACCAGTGTATTTAAGTGTATCCACGTATTCTTACACCCGTTTGAATCAGTGACACAAACCACAGTCGCTTCATGCTAGCATTAGCATCGAGAGGACGGTTTGGACTTTCTGTTCCAGGGTCACACGTGGAAGTTTCGGGTGCAGCGAACTAGAGAATCGCAAAGATGGCGACGCAGCAAAAAAGGCAGGAAGAGAACGTTTGTCGTCTTTTTTTAAAACGACCAAATCTGCAGGTTGAAAAAAAAAGTGATTCCGTGTCAGTTGATCAGACAGGAAGTGAAGCAGGAAGCTGAAGATCAGAAGATGATTTTTTTTTTTTAATCAGCCGCACTGGTCGAGCTGCACGTTGACCTACCAGAGCGTCTGAGTCACAGAGGTCCGAGGGCGGCGGAACCTCCACCGTTGGATCCTCCATCCAGTCCTCCTGCGGCTCCTCGCAGGCCATGTCCGGCCTTCTGTTTCCCCGTCACACCCACACACACACACACACACACACACACACAACTGCTCCTCTAAAAAGTCCAGGATGTGGTCTCACCAGGAGTCTGACTGAAGGTCTAAATCCAGAACCAGACAACAAGAGGAAGAACAGCACAGAGCTCGCTACTTCCTGTTCTGTTCTTTGCCCGATAGAGAGTGAGACGTCATGCACACACACACACACACACACACTTCAGGGGTGGTTTTGTAAGTGTGAGTGACGGCCACTCGGCTTCCTGCTGCCGTCCACGAGCGAGAGACTATGTTGTCATATGTGCTGTTACGCAACAACGTTTTCTACCAATTGTGTCTCTCCTGAGAGTGTGTGTTCAAGTTGTCGTCATCTAGAAGCTACACAACTCTTTTTTTTTTAAATACTCGCAGGAACAATCAAACCCTGATGACATTTTGGATCGTCACAATTAACTGCTGACTCAGCACTGGGAATCGATGGTGAGCAGACTGATCGTTCTGGGTTTTTGGCCCGAGAGCCTCTTCCTGTTAGTGAGAGACACACACAGGTCCCTGGATTATCTGAGTCAGACCCTGTGTGTGTGTGTGTGTGTGTGTGTGTGTGTGTTTGTGTGTGTCTGACTCTCTTTATCAGGCAGATGGTCGACTCTAAAAAAACACCATTAGAGTAGAAGCATCAGTTCCTCGTCCAGATCCTGCCCAGAGGATCGTGTCGTCCGATGTTCTCTGGAGACCAGAATGTTCTGAGACGGCGTCCCCCGTCCCGGGACCAGAACCTGCCGAGACTTCGGACTAGGGAGAGAGAGAAACAATCGTCGCCCCCCACCGTTCACACCAGACGCTATTTGTGGATCTTAAAGAGACTGCCTGGAGGTCCACACCTGATCCGTCGATCAGGACCCTGCTGTGAGTGAGTCGCCATGGCAACGTCCCGGGACAGAACACGTATCTGTTCCGTCTCCGGTAAACTGGACGTTGATGGAAAACAATGGAATTATTATTTTGGGGGTCGTTGACTGCAGATGCTACGCCTTTGACTCGTGACCCCAGAGTACTTGAACTCTACACTGTGCCACATCTACTTCCTGTTTTATTTCCCCTCTTCCTTCTTCCTGCCTTTGGCTGCCAGCGGGTCGGATTTCTTAACTTTTCCAGAAAAGGAACAGACCATTTTACACAGAACTTTCTATGAAAACCTCAAATATTATTTTGCTAGCCTAGCATTAGCTTTGTTTAGCATTAGCTTTTTTTTAGCACTAGCTTTGACTAGCATTAGCTTTGCCTATCCTTAGCTTAGTCTAACATTATTTTTGTCTCGAATTACCTTTGTCTATTATTAGCTTTGTCTAGCATTAGTTTTGCCTAGCATTAGCTTTGCCTAGCATTAACTTTGTCTAGCATTAGCTTTGTCTAGCATTAACTTTGTCTAGCCTTAGCTTTGTCTATTGTTAGCTTGTCTAGCCTTAGCTTTGTCTAATATTAGCTTTGCCTAGCATTAACTTTATCTAGCATTGGTTTTGTCTAGCTTTAAGTTTGACTAGCATTAGTTTGGTCTACCAATAGCTTTGTCTAACATTAGCTTTGTCCATCATTAGCTTAGTCTAACATTAGCTTTGTCTAGCTTTAGCTTTGACTAGCTTTACATTTGTTTAGCATTAGCTTAATGTTGGTTTTGTCTAACATTTGCTTTGTCTAGCATTAATTTTCTCTAATATTAGCTTTGTCTAGCCTTAGCTTTTTCTAGTATTAACTTTGTCTAATTTTTTTGTCCAGCATTATCTTGTTTTAGCATTAGCTTTTATTGGCAATAGCTGGTGTCTGTATTCTAAGCCTGGTTTGTCCAGTTGCATATTTTAGTTTTCCTTCTTCATTGATACGTATTAAAAACAAATTCTTGTTTGTGTACTTGAGTCAAACATTGATGCTAGTTTTAGCAACTATTGAACAGCTACATAACTAAAGAAATATGCGTCAGAACCACCAGGGGGCAGACCATTCTTGTGGACTTTTCCCATGACTTTTTTATGGAGGAAAACGGAGGTCGACCGAGAGACAAATTGAGGAGATCCTTTAAGAAAGTGATCGGCTAGCATGTGCGCAAGTGTAGCTTTGATAGAGTCGCAGCATCATCGCGCAACAGACGTTAAATTCTGCTCACTCTGGCGTCTGAGTGCAGCTCAGCGGCTGGACAGAGGATTTGGGTTAAGAGGGGCGGACAGGGGTTTCTCGTGGCCGGTGGGGGGAGGGGAGGACCACATATCAATTAATCCGTCCACGAACTCTTGGTATCACTTATGAGGAGGTGATTTGTTCTCGAGTGAGCGGAGAAGACATGGGCACGAGCTACTGACCACTGCAGAAACCACCAAGAACGGAGGTGAAAAAGTGTTTCCACAGCTCTGGTCCTCATGGAATTAGGTCTCTTACTCAAGTACCTTAATCCCTAAAAAATCCCTCACATTGTGCTGCACAACGTGGCTTTTGCGACGCGCCGGTCGACGGTCACGAGCCGCATGAGGACACGTCGCGTCCGCATCTGTCTGGCTTCATCAATGACATCTTTGTGAGCTCTTCATCGTCCACGCTAGTCCACGCTGGTGTGTCGACGCCGCCGTCTTTGTCCATTGTGGCCTCGCGCTCAACAAACAGTCACTGTTGCCGCGCGAGGAATGAAGGAGTTTTAAACCCTCCACAGGAAAATCTCCACATACTTGACCCTCTCTTGACATACAGAGCACGCAAGTCGCAGGGAAAAAAAAGTGCAGGTGAATCGTGGTTCAAGAGCAGCTGGTGGTCTACACCAGGGGGGCCTCAACTTATTTTTGCACCAGTTCAATGTTGGATTTTTTTTTTTTACAGACTGACCTTCAGATGAAAACAGTCATATAAATCATAAAGAGTTTGAATTAATTGAAATACAAAATAGTATGAAATAATTGCACGAAAAGCACAACTCATAATAAAGCTGAATCAGCAGAAGAGTTTGTGTGCATTTATGCAATTTCTACTAAATTATTTTTGGGGTAAACTTGACCCAACTAACTCTCTTGACCCATTAGAAGTCACAAGCTATTGTCACTTCAGAGATAATCCAGTACTTTTTTTTTCAATTAAGCACATTTTCAGACGAAAATGATCAATTTTATATATATATATATATGGCGACGGGCACTGAGGGTTGGGTTCTCTCACCCAGTGGATTGTGGGAAGGGGTGTGTAACCCAAGTTTATATAGTTTGTGTGTAGAGCACTTGAGCTCTCTCTGTTCAATGGCACTGTTTAATAAACACTGTGATCTGTACCTTGTCCTGCCACTATATATATATATATATATATATATATATATATATATATATATATTTTTTCTTTCTGTGTCAACAGGTATCAAACGGATCAAACGGTACTTTGGATCCACCGAACTACACGACTCCTGCAGCAGTGTGTGTGTGTGTGTGTGTGTGTGTGTGTGTGTTGGTTCAAAGAGCGTGACGGTGATGGACGTGGAAAGCAGATTAAAAATGATTATGGCAGAAGGGAGGAGCATAAGAGCTTCTTTAGTTTGATGATGACGATGATGATGATAAAGATGAAGATGATGACGATGATGATGATAAAGATGATGATGGTTGTTAATGATGAAGATGATGATGGTTGTTGATGATGAAGATGATGATGATGCTGATGGTGATGAATCTGATGATGAAGATGATGGTGATGATGATGATGATGATGATGATGAAGATGAAGATGATGATGTTGTTGATGATGAAGATGATGATGAAGATGATAGTGATGATGAAGATGATGATGTTGTTGATGGTGAAGATGATGATGTTGTTGATGGTGAAGATGATGATGTTGTTGATGGTGAAGATGATGATGGTTGTTGATGATGATGATGATGATGGTTGTTGATGATGAAGATGATGATGGTTGTTGATGATGATGATGATGGTTGTTGATGATGATGATGATGATGGTTGTTGATGATGATGATGATGGTTGTTGATGATGATGATGATGATGATGATGATGATGATGATGATGATGATGATGATGATGATGATGATGATGATGATGATGATGATGATGATGATGATGATGATGATGATGATGCTGCTGATGGTGATGAAGATGAAGCTGATGATGGTTGTTGATGATTAAGATGATGGTGAAGATGATGATGATGATGATGAAGCTGATGGTCATGGTGATGAAGATGATGATGATGATGGTGTTGATGGTGAAGATGATGCTAATGGTGATGATGACGATGATGACGATGGTGTTGACAATGATGATGAAGATGATGCTAATAAAGATGATGTTGAAGATGAAGAAGATGGTGATGATGCTAATAAAGATGATGATGATAATGGTGATGAAGATGGAGCTGATGGTTATTACGATGACAATGAAGATGATGATGGTTGTTGATGATGAAGATGACGATGGTGATGACGACGACGACGACGATGATAAAGATGATGATAGTAATGAAGATGATAGTTATGATGATGATGGTGAAGATGATGATGAAGATGATGATGATGATGATGATGATGATGATGATGATGATGATGATGATGATGATGATGAAGATGATGAAGATGATTTTGATGATGATGATGAAGATGATGAAGGTCACCTCACGCTCCCCCCTTATCATTTAGCTCGTAAACAAACCACTCATCTCCACACGCGTGTGAACGCTCGCAGGATTCACATGAACATCTCGTGGCCATTAAAGAAATGGATCCACTCGCTCGCCGGATCGATCAAAAGGTCATTTGGTATAAAAACCGTGAGGGAACCGAGAGGACGACAGGAAGCTGAGAAATAATTCATCAGGTGCCTCCTCCACGTGACCCCGTCATGACATCACCTCCCTCCACGCTTTTAGGAGTTTCAACCGCCGTCGACTTCAAGAGCTTCAGAGCTCCAGAGACCAGCTTCACACTCCGTGACTCAGAGGGAAGTTTCCAGACGGAAACACTCGCTCTCAGCTTTTTTTTTTGGTTCTGTTCAGAATCACTCGAGTCTGCGTGAAACTGACTTGTTTGTTTGTTCTTCGTCAAAAACTGAATCCAACTCGCTCAGAAAAACAACCTCTGCGCCACAAACACACTTCAAGTGCTGGAATGAAAAAAGCCCTTTTGAATTTTTAATGGTTCCTCCTGCTGCAGGTGCAACCCGACCTTTCCCAGGTCCACTTCCATGACTCACCTGGTTTTCACCCTCGGACACAAACTGTGTTTCCCGAGACATTCACGCGCCAGAGTGGACATGAATGAGAGGAAACTGGATCAAAAACCCCTCAAAGGGTCCACTTTTCTTGACTTTCTGTAGATGCTCTTCTCCGAGTCACCGCGAGATGACCCGAGAAGATGTGTCTGGTCTGATGTGAAGTTTCCAGACTCACCTGTGGATCGCTGTTGTTGGCCATCATCCCGCAGGTCAGTCGCCGGTCATCCCTCCTGAAGATCCACTTGCTAGCATCGCCTCAAGATCAGATCCCGAAGCCCCCCCCCGAGCTCTCGACCCTCCTGGACCGCCGGTCAGACGGTGGCCGCCAAGGCTCTTGTCATCACAGTGACCGAGGCGGGCTCAGCCGCGGCGCCGCTGGGCGGAGACTGGACCCGTCATGTCGAACCTTCTTCTTCTTCTTCTTCTTCCTCCTCCTCCGCGGCCTGCGAGTCGCCCCGAGAGTCGCCGAGTGATGCTGCCGAGGTCGACACGAGCGGGAAGTTCGGAGGAGGGGTTGAGAGACGCGGGCCACATCCGGGGGGTCGCCTTCAAAATAAAATGGAGACCGTCGTAAAAAAAAAACAAACTGCGAACGCTTTGAAAGTTGAACGGTTTTCATCCTAAAAAACTGTCACTAAAAACGACCAGTTAAAGCGAATCACAGTTTACGAATGTCACTATAAAGAAGCATTTAAAACGTGTTTTATTAACATCCTGTATAGCTGTTAGCTAGCATCTAACATCGTTACCTTGTTAGTGTAGACTTCCGCTGTGACTAAATTGCTTTTTTTTTTCAAGTAAAGTTGAATTATTTAAACAAAAAAAGGTAAAACACTCACGAGTTAACAATGACTTCAATTAAACCGCTCAATAAATCTGTCGACTTCGACCACTTCCGGTTTTAGTCACATGCATTTCCGTTTTCAAGGTTGCAATATATAAACTCATTTTATTTTATTTTTACAAGATGACGATATCCTGAGAGATAATTTAATACAAATGACTACAAAAAACCTTTAAATTGAATAACATCGTTAGAGTTAAAACCTTTATTTTGAAAGTCGAGTGGTTTTGTCTTTGATTATTGAGCGCCCCCTAGTGTCTTCTTAAACTAAATACATCCTTCAAATATGTTTATTAATGATGGATTATTGTATTTTTAACAGAAATCTTAACAATCACAGTTGTATAAAGTCAAATCCTTTCTCCTTTTTTAATGGATCAATTTATATTTTTTAATTTCTTTAGCGTGAATAAATATATAAATAAGTAAATACAAAGGGTCTTTTTGCATTGAAATGTCATAACTACTGTAGTTATCAATTTTTTCTTATACTCTTTGTACAAATTGTTTTCATATATTTTCAAACATGATACTGAATATTGAAATGAAGAAACAAACATTCACAGAAAAAAATATGTTTTATTCAGGGATAAAGTGCCAAAAATATCTTAGTAAACGTCAAACTAATGCAACATATCACTCGTAAATATAAAATTAAATCTACTACTAGAGAGTAAAACACTTTCGATACACAAAGTACATGAACAAACGTCTGATAAATAAATAATATGTATTTTTTTTTAATCTGTCACTTAGGTCTCTCTTATCTTAAAATAACAACATTACATCTTTTTTGGCACGAAAAAACGACTTTATAAAGTGAGTATAAAAGTTTCAGGTCACAGGAACTGGAGGCACTGAAGACTAGAAAAGGTGCACAAGAGGTCGAACATGCTTTGATCGGTTATTGCTCTTTTAAAATCTTCCGTAATAATGTAAGAATATATAGATTTATCACACAAATATATATACGGTGGCATGCATGAGTATAAAGTGATATAGAAAATATAGTTTGTGCGGCAGTGATAGTATCAAAGTGTACAAACGGATACACAACACAGTGAGGTCGGCGTGAGGTCGGCGTGAGGTCGGCGTGAGGTCGTTGCTAACAAGAGGATCTGATTCTCTACACGAGTGGCTCAGTACCGAGGGGAGGCGAGATGTTCCTCCGCCAGGTTGAAGTGGAGGAGCAGAGGTTCTACTCTCCAAAGATGACCTTGAGTGTTTATCTGTTTCCTTCCTTCACTCATGAATGAAAACCGGGTCACAGGAGTCGTCTTCAAGTGGGTTCTTCATCCCGACGGAGCACCATGGTCTTGGACTTAGAGAACCAGAAGTGCCGAGGTCATCAAATCACAAGAACAACTTGACAAGTTTGAGCTGAGAACAGAAACATCTGCATAGAAGTAACTCAGTGTCTTCAGATTTTAAGTTTAAAAAAATGGAATTTGATATTCATGATATTGAAATGGTGATGTTTTTTTTAATATAAATAATTGAATTAAACAATTAAAATGAATGGTTTTTTTCTACATAGAGTTAAATATTCTAATTTTAAGAAAAATATTTTTCTAAATTTAACATGATTAAATATTGTGGCCTTTTAAAATTAATATAAAATCTTTCAAATTAGAAATAAAACTTAACTAAATGCTTTAAAAAACATTTAAATTAGATTTTTTTTCTCCTGATGACACTGATATACTTGCATATACGTCTGAAGAGGAGATGAAGGAAACTCCGCACTTCACAGTAGAGAGGTCACGTGACCTCCCGAGGTCAAAGGTTGTTGGAATAATCTCAGCACGGAACCTAAAAAAAATGTCCCTGTTGCCGGGGGCGACCAGGTGTGAGGGTTAATAAAGAGATAATCACTCGGTAAACGACACAAGTCACGACACTGAACGGAAGAAAAAGTCAGGATGTGAGAGAAGGTCAAGATTCTTTTTAGTCCTGCTTCAAACACTTACCTGTGCAGGTGAGCCAAACACTTGTTGAGGGTCATGACCTCGGGTCCGGTCTGTGATACATTTGTAACCGGGCCGCACGGAAATCATTTTTTTAATATAATTTCTGTTCTATCGATTATAACTGTCTGAAGTGCTTTTGTTTTGAAAATATGTTTTTCTCTAAAGTAAACTTCAGTCGGTGACGTCAAGACTCTTCATGTCAGGTCATGTGACCTCTGGAGAACCGGGTGCTGACTCAGCACTTATCAACGTGTTGTTTACATTAGCATGTGTGAAGCTAACAGTCGTGTAGCGCACGTGGCGGTGGTCTTCAGTGTTGCGTCTCCACCTCCACCACGGTCCAGTCGCCCGGCGGCGAGCTGCTCTGCCCGTCGGGCGAGTAGCTGCTGACGGAGGTGACGGTGGCGGCGGGCGGGCTGAACTGGGGCAGCATGTGCGGCCACACGTTGCTCTCCAGCCGGTTCAAGGTGCCGCCGTGACCGACCGGCAGCAGCAGCAGGGGCGGGCAACCCCGTCCCCCCGACATCATGAGGGTCTGGTTGATGAGCTGCTGCACCATGTCCACCTTCCTGTTCCACTCCAGCTCCTGCGGCGGCACCGGGCGCAGCTGCCGGTGGAAGTCCTGCGGCGCGCCGCGGTACGGCGGCGGCCTCCTGCCGCGTCCGTTCCTGTTGTGCCGGGCCCGCGCCTCCTCCTCCTCCTCCTCGTCGCTGGTCTCCATGGCCTCGTAGATGGTGCAGAGGCCGGAGGAGGGCGACAGCATCACCCCGGTGGGACCTCTCCTCATCTGCTGCTGCTGCTGCTGGACCTGCTTCTGCTGCATGCGGTACTGGTGCTCCAGCTCCAGCTGCCACTGCAGGACCTGGCGCCGGTGCCGGTGCTCCTGCTGCTGCTGCTGCAGCTGCAGTTGCAGGAGCTCCCGACGCTGCTTCTCCAGCTGCTTCTGCTGCTCCAGCCGCAGACGCTCCTCCTCCAGCCACTGCCTCTTCTGCTTCTCCTGCTCCTGCCGGTGCTGCATCTCCCTCAACTTCTCCCGGTGATGCTCCTCCTCCAACTCCACGTCCAGGTAGGGGGCGGCCATCTTGGCGAACTGGTCGGCGGCGGCCGGGTCGATGGGCCTCCTGTTGCCTGGAACCAGAGCTAAGTAATGTCCGTTAGCGATCTGCGCCGCCGTGGAGGACTCGTCCTCCGAGTCCGTTTCCCTCATGAGGTCTTCGTCCAGGTCCTCGCTCTTCTCGTCTCCTGCCAGACAGTCAAGGTCACTGCGGGGCCTTCCGTGACTCGCATGCATCAGACAAGACCGGGTGGCGGACGACAAGGTTTTTCGGACTCAACACGAGGGTGGAGGTGGAACTCAAAAGGAGGACTTCCAAAAAGAGACGGACCAGGACGGGGGAAGATACATTTTCCACCAAAGAAACCCAAACGACTGCTCGGGAGGGAAGACAAAATGGACGACAAACGTGTGCAGTTCACTACAAACCCACCAGACTTCCCGATGGATTTTCAAACGGTGTCGCACAGAAGTCGTCACGCTAGGACTGTGAGGTCATGAAGGAAGTCTCGGGTACTGAACTGTTCAAGAGGCCCGTGGACCATTCGCAGACCTTTCTCTATTTCTATGGCTTTCAGCTTTTCTCAGGTTATCAATGACTCGGACAAAAAAAAAGGAAAAACTAGAGGTGTAGGAAAATATCGCTACATTTGAATATTGCAATATTTCTTTTTTACGATATTCAACGGCACTTAAAAATAATCCGCTTTCAAATGTATTTATTTTTTAATAATAATTTGTCATTGTTTTAAATTTCGATTATTGTGTGTAAAATATATATATATATTTTTTAATTTTTGTTTAAATTAAATTTGCAATTAACTTCCAAATATTCTCGGCATTCGTTCATTTTTGAGTTGCAATTAAAGTTCAGGGCCACTAGGTGGTAGCAGTCATAACGTCCTCCGCAGGTAAAGGAACAATGAGATCACGCTAGATCCTCACATGACTGAGGACAAGAGGATACATTGACTTGGGCGCTGAGAACATGATTCCCATCGACGCCAGCGGAGCCACCAAGGTACTACGTTTGTATGAAAATATCAACACACTTAATGTATCGCCATGTTTTTTTCTCACAATACTGTATCAATATACAATAGCTCTGTATCCATTATTTTTAAATGTAATCTGTGTTTTCCTTTTGGGATTTCAAAGCATATTTAATCTTTAAAATAGTTTTTTATAGTTTATATCACAAAAATGTGTGCGAAAAATAAAATAAACCTCATTTTTAAATTCACAATTAACACATATTCACAATATTTGCTCATTTTTGTGTTGCGATTAAACCTCTGGCCGCTAGATGGCAGCAGCCGTTACGTCCTCCACTGCTAAAAGAAATGTTGGGATATTCCGGCGACGACTGCGGACGAGAGGATACTGTCTAATTCAGCAGCTAAAGGAACTATGAAATCCCATGAGAACCCCAGCGATGACTGAGGACGAGAGGATACAGTCGACTCTAGCAGCGTTTGAAGCTGATGTTTGGACATATTTTGGTTTGAAAACAAATGAAAGCAGTTACGAATTCGTCAAGAGTCATGTGGTCTGTAAATACTACAACACCAGAGTCAAGTACTCGACAATACTACACATATATACTTGTTACTACAGTATCACTATGTATATTGTAATATATACCGTATCATTGTCCCTGTATTGTGATACGTATCGTAAACCGGTTTTCTTGTCAGAAAAAAGAGATATCCAAACACGGAACTAAAAAAAAACCAATATGTTTCTGAAATCTGACCCTGAACGAAACACAAAAATTGTACTTCCTGTGCCAGGTTAGAGTCGCACACGTCTCATGTGTCGTTGGCTTCTCAAGACTGTGTTAGATGTTTGGAAGTATATTTAGTTTTCAGCAGGGCATTTTCTTTTTGACAACATTCCACGAAACATGACTGCATCGGCCCGGTAAGGTACAAGACCATCGTTTCCACGGTAACCATGCGGGACAGCAGTCATATTTAAACACAGTTACGAACACAGAGACATGGGAGGACGTCAATGACAAAGACCTCGGAGACAACTTTGTGCGTCGTCTTCATGAGACAACAATCGTAATTGACCCAAACATTTGTGTATTTTTGTTTCTTGACGCAAATGTATTTTTTTCGGCACAAAAAAACCCGTAAATGTTTGGTTCAAAACTGTTTCTTTCAGCACCCGGAGACTGAAAGTGCCACCATTTTGTTTCTTGACATCGGAGGTAAAATTGAGGAGGAGACGTCGTCATGGTTACACAAGGCACATGCTGGAGAAAAAAACATTCTCGGGACGAGCCTCCGGGGTTTCGGCGCTTTCTGGTCCACTAGTGGTTCTGATGGCGCGTCAACGGGCGACGCCATGAGAAACTAGCGCGAACACACACACGGGTCACACGGACACGAGGACAAGTCGAACCACGTCATGCTGGACTTCGGAAAAAGGGAAAATAAGAAACGGGAACAAAATGCCTTGCAATGATGTTTTAATGGAATTCTTGGAAGGATAAGCTAGTGAACCATTCACTCATTTCTCAACATGTCTAGAGAAGCACTGGTCAGGTAGTACACAGTCTTAATGTTAGATAAACATGCAATATACTGCTGCCGAGAAGAATGAGGAGTGCGAGTTAGTCTTTTCCTGGAACACAAACGAAAAGAAATGGTCGGCTATACGAGGGCCTGAAGCTTCCACCAAACATCTGAAACACTTACTTGCACTGAAACGAGCTACGATCGAGAGCGTGAAGCCTCTCGACGCACAGAAACTTTCTTCACCAACAGCGTCTACGACTTCATACCTACCACGTTCGGCGGGTCACTACAGGGAGACCCCCCCAACTTTTTGTGTTTTTGTTTTTTTTTTGCTAGCAACAGAAAAACCGTCTTTTTATTACGACTAAGAGTGAGTCTGGAGTGTGCACACGAGGGAGGAGGTGTCGACAGAAACACAATCAAATAAAATTAAGCAACAACAAATAGGCAAATACAAAAAAAAAAAAAAAGGAAGCATCTTCATCCATTGGTAAAAACAGTAGGATAAATACACAGTGAATTCTTTCCTCGTGTTTTTTTTTTTGTCTTTAGTTAAGAGTCTCATTGAATGCAGTACCAGTGTTAAAAGAATCTACTGTCGCTATGGTACATAAAGTAGTTTAAGCCGTGAACCACATTCGTATCAAGAGGAAAGCTTCGTTGAAAAAAACAGCTTTTTTTTTTTACTTTTTCTTTTTCTTCTTCTTCCGTGGGCCTTCTCCACCGAGAGAAACAGACGGGTACAGGGGAAAGGTTGCAGGGAAAAGGTGCATACCGGGGTGATAGTAGGGACTTATACGTTACCTGCCAGAAAACTATCAGTCTTATCACATATGGTAGAGTAGTAGGGCTGCTGGCTCTCGCCCGCGTCTACTGATCCCCCCACCAACGGATCCAGATCCTCCAGGTGCTCCGCCGCCATCTTCCCCTCCAGCGTGTAGTGCTGGCTCTCCAGGCCCAGCTGCTTGTCGAGCGGCAGCAGGTCCACGGGTCGGCCCAGCAGGTCCTGGGCGGCGGCGGTGGCGGCGGCCGACGGGAAGGTGAGCTCCTTGATGAGGGAGGGGTCTTTGGCCTCCTCCGGCAACTGTTCCTCGTTCTCCAGCGAGAAGATCCCGGGACTCTTCCCGCAGCTCTCGGCCATGGAGTGCGCGTTGGAGTTGTTGGAGCAGTCGAAGCCGTAGGACGCCACCGAGTTGGCCGACAGCGGCGTGGCTCCGCCCCCGTCCTCCTCCCTCTCGGCGGCCCGGGCCTCCTCGTCCTCCTCCAGGGCGTCCAGGCTGTGAGCCGCGGCGGCCTCCGTCGTCAACGGGGCGTCGGGATCGTTGATCTGCATCTCGCCCTCCGTGTCGCTCGCCTCGTCTCCGGACGTGGAGGGGGAGGACGGGGCGGACGCCGGCGCCGTGGAGGGTCCGGTTCCCAGGACCTCGTCGGCGGGCAGAGTCTCCGCCTCCTCTTCTTCTCCGTCGCCTTTTTCTAAGTGGATACCCAAGTCCTGGTCCAGGTCAGGGTGGAGGGAAGAGGGGACGGGGGTCTGCTGCTTGTCGGAACGAGACTCGACCCCGGAGCTGCTGTCGTAGTCGCGGAGATCCTCCGGGGTGCTGGTTTCACTGCCGCTGTGGGCCGCCAGAGTGGGGGCGTCGAGTTGGACGTGACGGTCTTTGGAATCCGAGCTCTTCAGCTCGAAGAAAGACTGGTGGTCCTGGTCTGACTCGGGAGCTAGAGAGGGAGCGCTGAGGTCCAGACACGCTTGGGCTGGGGACTGAGTCGGGGTTTCGGACTCGGCGCCTTGTTCGGAGATGGGGCTCGCGGAGAGGAGGGAGGCCGGCTGAGCCCACGTGTCCGAGAAGGGGTTGTTCTGGCTCCAGGAGGCGGCGGCGGCGGGGACGGAGGCCGGGTCGAGGGAGTGGTTGAGGTTGTCCAGACGCTCCTCCTCGTTGAAGTCGTCCTCCTCGGCCTGCTCGCCGCTCTCCGTCACGCCCTCGCTGTGCATCTCCACGTCTTCGTCCTCCTCTTCGTCGTGCTGCTGGAAGGCCTTGTGATGCTCCTCCACTCTCTCCGAACTCAGATCCATGTGGTCCACCTGCTCATCTTCGTCGTCCTCTTCCTCGTTGGCCAGCGTCTCAACGTTCGGGGAGCCCATCAGATTCCCGTCGCACTCCGAGCCCCTCAGACTGGAGTCGATGAGGGCGTCCGAGCTCTGGGTTCCCTCCAGGATGGCCGTGTGCAGCGTGCTGCTCATGTCCGACACGCCCGCCTGGCGGCTGCTGGTGCAGCTGCTCACGTCTTCCGAGTCCATTCCGGACAGAAGGTCGTCGCCGTGCCAACCGGCAGAGCCGCCGAAGCCCGAGGGTCTGACTTGGAAGTCTTCGGACGGCTGGGACGAGCTCATGTCGGTGATCATCGACGAAGGTTGTTGGCCGAGCCTTCTTTGTTCCTCGTCTTCCTCGTCGTCGTCTTCATCTTCATCGTCCTCATTTATCTCCTCGTCGGCCTTCTCCACGGCCACCTCCTTTTCACGTGGTGAGAGGTCCTCAGAGTGGAAGTCGCCCATGAAGGAGGACGGTTGTTCCAGGGACGGAGCTGTGGAGTGGGACATCATCACATTCTCCTCCTCATCTTCCTCCTCTTCATCACTTGCTTCATGTTCTTCATCGTAACCTTCTTCTGCCGCAAAGTCCATCATACTCTTGGGGCCCTGGTCGGAACGTTGTTCGGGCTGGATCTGGTCCCAGGGGTCAGGCTGGCTGTGCAGGTCCAAAAGAGCAGATTGCTCTTGGCCCTGCTGGGCAGGAGAAAAGGACCTCTGTGGTGAACACGGAGGTGACATGACGGTGGTACCCAGGCAGGGAACCGAACTACTGACGAAGTGAAATGGATCGGGCTGTGCTGACAGCTGGAGAGGTTCTGGTGTTGGTTCTCTCGCAGGCTCTGGTGTCAGCTCTCTTGCGGGTTCTGGTGAAGGTTCTCTTAAGAACTCAGGAGTTGCTGCTCGTTGAGGTTCTGGTGTGGGTTCCCTCAGGAGCTCAGGGGTTGGTTCTCTTAGAGGTTCAGGAGTTAGTTCTCGTAATGGTTCTGGTGATGGTTCTCGTGGGGGTTCTGGTGTTGGTTCTCTAAGAAACTCTGGTGTTGGTTCTCTAAGGGGCTCTGGTGTTGGTTCCCGTGGGGGTTCTGGTGTTGGTTCTCTAAGAAACTCTGGTGTTGGTTCTCTAAGGGGCTCTGGTGTTGGTTCTCGTGCGGGTTCTGGTGTTGGTTCTCTAAGGGGCTCTGGTGTTGGTTCTCTTGGGGGTTCTGGTGTGGGTTCTCTAAGGGGCTCTGGTGTTGGTTCACGTGGGGGTTCTGGTGTTGGTTCTCTAAGGGGCTCTGGTGTTGGTTCTCTTGGGGGTTCTGGTGTTGGTTCTCTAAGGGGCTCTGGTGTTGGTTCTCTTGGGGGTTCTGGTGTTGGTTCTCTTGGGGGCTCTGGTGTTGGTTCTCTAAGGGGCTCTGGTGTAGGTTCTCTTGGGGGCTCTGGTGTTGGTTCTCGTGGGGGTTCTGGTGTTGGTTCTCTAGGGGGCTCTGGTGTTGGTTCTCTTAGGGGCTCTGGTGTTGGTTCTCGTGCAGGTTCTGCTGCTGGCTCTGCTGCAGTCAGAGACGCTGAAGTAGGCACTAAAGATACTTCCTCCGGTGCTTTGGGAGCTTCAACCACTTCTTCGGACTTGTCAGTCACGATGGCGGTCGCTGCAGCTGCTGCAATAGCCGCAGTTGCTGCGACACCAGCCGCCACTTCCGCAGGTTTGGGGCCACGTTTGACCGGAGTAGGGGTGCTACTTCCCACCGTCTTCTTGGGAGCGGGAGTCTTTTTCGTCGCCGTGGTCTTGGCGGCATCCTTGGACGGGGTCTTGCTCTCTTGAGTCTTGGGGCGGCTCGGTGTCTTCGCCTCGGCGGCTTTAGGCGCCGCCGGCTTCTTCGCTGCGACGTCTGATTTTGGGGCTGATTTAGTCGCTGTTTTTGGAGTTTCGGGTTTCGCCGACTTCACGGCGGAGGAGGGAGTTGCAGGTTTTTTGGCTGCGCCAGGTTTAGCGGCATCTGGTTTAAAACATATAAAGAAGTTATCGACTGATAAGACACGATAACCACAACTACAACTTTTGCAAATATATATTTCTTTTTAAGATGAAAAAAAACCCATCTAAAATTGTTAATGAAAGTTAATTCCGGGTCGTCTTCCATGAGAAATGAAAAAAACAATCTGGCCCGTACCTTTTTTCGCAGGCGTTGTCGTTTTAGGAGCCTGCGATGACAGCGGCTTGCCAGCAGAGGGAGTCGTGGAAGCTGGTTTGGAGGCAGCGGGCCTGGCGGCGGAGGATGGAGTTTTCGGCGTGGCAGGTTTGGACGATGCTGTACTCTTGGTGGTACTGGAGGTGGGAGGCCTGGTGGCGCCCGTCGCGGGCCGAGATGATGCGGGTGTTCCAGCTGCGGGCCTGAACAGAGTTTGGAGACATGGTTTAAAAGAGAGTCATGAAGGTACATGAAGGTCTCCTTCATCGTCAGCAGGTCGACAACAGTTTGATTCAAGGGAGAACTTCAGTCAGAACTAACTTCTCAAAGCAGAGGCTGCTTCAATATTCTGCCTTCAGTGAAGCAGCAAGTGATTCCAGCACGCTACATCACCCCCCCCCCCCCTCGACTAAACTCTGATGAAAGTGGATGAGAGTTTTGGCCAGAGTGTCAGACCGCCTGATCTCCTCTGAAGCTGGATCCAAAACGTCAAGTCTGAGCAGAGTCACCCACATGTACTAGTCTTGACGAGACCCGAGTCGACACTCGGGACTCTTGCTAAAAAAAAAAAAAGAGTTGTTGTGAAGAGAGAGAGAGAGACAGGGAGGGAGGGCGAGCCTCGAGGAGGTGGCAGTTAATCTTTAATGTAGAGAGAACTGAAATAACTTCTCCACTTCCACTAGATGCAGCAGCGAGGGCACTCAAGCTCCCTCTGCCACCCACCGAGGTTAGGTAAGACCCAAATCTTCTTAGGCGGCAGGATCAGCAGGTGGTTAATACAAGCGAGGGTGTGGTCAGTTTAATCTCAGCGTTCACTTTCAAGTTTGTACAGGAGCGACATTAAAACCGGGATTGAAGATTCCTTCGTGATTAGTAAGTCCACGATGTGTTCAATGTTTGAAAGGTTTATTTGGGACGGTCTCATTAAAACAGTGTAAATAAAAGGGATGTAAGAAAACATTGAATATTACTGTATCGATATTTAAAAGCACTGTATCCAATTTTTTTAATTAAACATGCAAATATTCACCATGTTTGTCCATTTTTGTGTTGCAATTAAACTCCTGGCCACTAGATATGTCGGCCAGGTAGCTATTATCATGTTAGCTTAAGGAAGACTGAAGCCCTGCAAGATCCCGGTGATGACTGAGGACCAGAGGATACAGTTGACTCCAGCAATTTAAAGCTGATGTTTGGACAAAAACAAATAAAGGAGTCATGTGGTCTGTAAATTCTGCAACACCAGAGTCAAGTACTGGACAATACTACACATATATCCTTGTTACTACAGTATCACAACACCAGAGTCAAGTACTGGACAATACTACACATATATCCTTGTTACTACAGTATTACAACACCAGAGTCAAGTACTGGACAATACTACACATATATCCTTGTTACTACAGTATTACAACACCAGAGTCAAGTACTGGACAATACTACACATATATACTTGTTACTACAGTATCACAAAACCAGAGTCAAGTACTGGACAATACTACACATATATCCTTGTTACTACAGTATTACAACACCAGAGTCAAGTACTGGACAATACTACACATATATACTTGTTACTACAGTATTACAACAGCAGAGTCAAGTACTCGACAATACCACAAATATATACTTGTTTCTACAGCATTGCTATATCCCAACATATTGTATCGTTGCCTTGTATCGTGAATAACACAACAAGGCAAGAATAACTACAACATTCGAGGAGCTGAAGTCCAAATGTTAGACAAAGAAAAAATATGATGATAAGCGAATAATATTGATCCGATTAATATAATCTCATCTCAGCGACAGAAGGCGGCGCTGATGAACACCAAGTACTGAGCAGGATTTTCATCACAATCTTTGGCCAGAGTGACTCACAATGAATCCGTCGTCTTCATTTGTCTTCTAATTAGGATCAGTATCAGCAGAAGGGCCGAGGCGACCACAAGGCTCTGACTTGTCTTCCTACGACACCCGCTCGGCGCCAAACAACCACTCAATGGGAGGCTTGTGTGCAGAGAACTGCGGACTTCATTGTGTTCTGCTCACCACGGGCCACGTTTTCGTAAAAAAAGAATCGTCACATTGAAGTTAAGATCCCGACTGGAGACATCAGATGACCGTTAGCGGCTTCAGGCACAGGCGGGTGATTCAGGTTGGACTCGCCGATCTTTTATACTGACGGCACCGCCGCATGTTTAACCCCTTCCTGGATCGGAGCAGGAGGAGGCTGTTCAAACATGGCCGCTTTTGTTTCCTCGCCGGTTAAGCCGTGATTTAAATAATGAGATGCACCGGCGCGGCGCTGAATGCGCGAGCGAGCCTCGCTGCAGCAGATGAAGTCACGGCGACGGTGATTAAGGAAGCGAGTCGCTCACGGAAGATAGGGATTCATGAGTGATTAAAGAAGAAGTGTTGACACCTGCCGTTGAACCAAATGACCCCCTGTTTAAACACACACGCCCCACTTTTGTCACACATCCACGCCCACTTATTACCGCTAATGTCCATTTGGTAATTGGGTGCAACGACAGCACGAGTCCACAGGGGCGGGCATCGGAACCGCACCCACGGCACCACAGAAGATTTACAGTCCGAGGCGACACGTCCGCCTCTTTGTCTCTATGACGCGATGACGAGGGAAAACACTCACTCCCGGGCTCAATCATGAGGAGGGTTGGAGTCCAGATCCAGCCCAATAAACGTTTATCTCCCCCCGCGGGACCATCGACGAGGGCAGCAGCGTGACTAATGTGAGAACACGAGTGGCTGCGATGGAGGCCGAGATACAGCTGAGAAAAACCTATTTTAAATCTGAGGTTTTCCTGCTGTTCGACACAACCTTGAAATGACAAACACACCATAGGTGATGCTCAGGGTTTCATTTGAAGTCTTTGCTGATAAAAAATCCCATTTAAACCATCTTGGGATTCAGGTAATCCGTGAGGGAAATGGATAGATCGCAGCTGGAAATATTACTGTAGAAGTAAAAAAAAAGATTCTTGCGAGAGAGGGCCGACGTGAAACAAAAGAATCTGTTCTCAGCAAAAAATCAGAATCTCTTCCTCCTGCAGGACTGACGGGAGCTCCGCAGGGACACATGACTTATTCAACCGTGAGGCTTCGCACCACCGACGCCGTTTTTGTCTCGATCTCCTCTGCTGCGCCGACATCTCCTTCACCTCCTCGTCGTAAATCTCTCCAGCAGACAAAAATCGCAGGTCGTACTAAATGTATATTTATCAACAGAAGGCAGATTTGACATGAGTTTTACTTTTATTTTTGACATCGATATTCTCTGTTTCTTATCTTATATTAAACATCCTTATAAGTCACCATATCAAAATGAATATTAGCTACTTTTTGAGCCATATTTGGCCCCCAGGCTCTGAGTCTGACACATGTGATGAACAGCAACAAACCCTTTAGTTACGCTTAACACCAGTCAGTCTGTTTACTCCATGTTTACTCCCCTGGACAATTGGATTGTGTATTGGCAAAGACCTGCGATATATTTTAATACCGTAGTAACAAGTATTTATATGTGTAGTATTGTCGAGTACTTGACTCTGGTGTTTCAGAATGTACAGACTCTTGACGAAGTCGTAACTGCTTTCATTTGTTTTGAAACCAAAATATGTCCAAACATCAGCTTTAAAAGCTACTGGAGTCACTGTATCCTCTCGTCCTCAGTCGTAACTGCTTTTCATTTGTTTTCAAACCAAAATATGTCCAAACATCAGCTTTAAAAGCAGCTGGAGTCGACTGTATCCCCTGGTCCTCAGTTGTAACTGCTTTCATTTTTTTTCAAACCAAAACATGTCCAACCATCAACTTTAAAAGCTGCTGGAGTCACTGTATCCTCTCGTCCTCAGTCTAGAAGCCGAAAGTTGAATTGCAACACAAGAATTAACAAATGCTTTTAATATTTGCATGTTAATTGTAACTAAAATGTCCTCAGAGTGGAAGTCGAATTATTTAATTTTATACACACTTTATTAGAATATTAACCATTAAATAACTGACTTCTTACAAAATATATATATATTTTTTAAATGATAAAGTGCTTTTGATATCGATCGATAAAGTGAAAAAAATATGTGTGTGCAATTTTCTCAAAACCTTACTCAATGAAATACTTTCCTCCATCGATTAAAATAAGAACTTGCAGGTCAGAATAAAATGTATCACAAATTTTTCTGCAGAGTTTGTAAATTTGGAGAATGCTTACAAAGTAGGCTTTTATCTTCCGAAGTAAGCATTCATCAAAGAGTCAAAGGACTGTTTTCAAAAGAGCTTTTCTGAAGCATCCGAGAGCCGAGATTTAATTTAGCTAAGTGAATCTGGGAGGAAAAACACTCCAGAGAAGCTATAAATCACATTGATTTCACTTACGTGGCTGTGTTGGTTTCAGAACCGGGACCCGCCACAGTTGGACTCAAATAAATCAGCCCATAATAAATACGTGGAGCGACTAATGCGTCCGTTGAGCTCCGTCGCCTTGTTGAGAAATCAGAGAGGTTTTTGGGGGGGGGGGTGTCATTAAAGCAAATTTATGGCCGTGTCGGGGCGCATCACAAACGCACATATGCTGAATTAATTGTGCCCGGGGGGCGACACGCCGGCAGAGCACCTCCAGTGTCAGTCAGAGCTGCTCTGCTGTCACGGGGATTCATGAACAGGTGTTTTGGAGTGACTGGGTTGACCCACGACAACCAATGAGAGTATTTGACACGTGTTTATTTAACGATAATTACTGCTATATCGCTCATAAAATGGTAGGTGTGACATCACAGGTGTCTGAAGTGGTAGAACACTGATGATGTCATCATAAAGTAGTTTGATTGACAGGTTTCCTACAGATCAAGTTCAATTCAAGACGTTTTTAATTTTAATTTAAATTTAAAACCACTCAACAAACCATCAAAATTAAGAAAGAATACTTTTTATGTTCATTAATTTAAAGCATTTTAAGATGTGGACGGGAAAAACATAATTTTATTTATGTGCAGACTTTGCTTTGATTTAAAAAATAAAATCTTCTCATCAGGACCACGAATGGACAACCAAATTCCAAATTTAAACCCCGGTTATTTAGGGTAAAAACTGGATGTCCGGCTCAAGAACACTTCTGTTATTTAATTTTTATACAGTATGTCCACTTAAATGTACAACTTGTTTTATTGTATTTTATTTGAGAAATTGTATTTAATTCATTATATTATCACTGTATTCACCAAATACAATTCCGTATACAAAAGAACTATGAACAAGTTAACTTTTCGAGCGGTAAACTTGTTTTAAATGATGGATTATAAATCGAACTAGTTCATTTTAAAGTCTGTGAACTGAACTTTGAACATAGAACGTTAACTTTTTTAACACAGGGGGAAAATTCAGAACCTGCAATTATAAAATAATCGTAATTAAGGAAGTAATTATTATTTGTAAAGTGCCTTTTCTCAGACCCGGGTCACAAACAATCTAAAACTGAATGTTAGTGGTGGTTGTGAGATCATCACAGTCTTTTGTGGTCGAACATTTTTGAAACAGGAATTTTAAAAAACAATAATCAAAACATAAGAAAACTGTCTCACAAGATGTGACATTTTTAGACTTGAAGATATTATGTACGTTAATACTTTCAAAAAAACCATACTTTGCAGATGATGCAATTATTTAACCAACCAAAGTTTTAAGATTCATAGTTTAAAGGATTTTTAAAGGCTTTTTAAGGACCTGTATGAAGCCGGATTCAGGTGAATCTAAATAAAAGCAACAACACAATAAACGGCATGACAACCATCATGGAGGAGGAGCAGGTGAGGAGGCGTGTTGTAGTTCCGTCTGCTGGATCAGCGACACAGTTGTTGTTTAACCAACAAGACGAAGAGACGGAGAGATAAGCTTCAGCAAACGGCGGCGGACGTGGAGCGGGGTCAGGTTTACTGACTTCAAACATTAGGTTAGCATCAGATAGTGTTAAGACAGTGTGACGGGAGTGAGCTCATGCTGATCTGATTACACTCCAGCAGCTACCAAAACAAAGCTGCCTTTTCAACTGCAGTTTAAAAACTCGAAGGGAAAAGATTGTGTTACCGATGTTTTGACTCCAAACCTAAAAACAACATTTCCTCTACGAATCTCTGCATCATTCACGGCGTGTTTCGTAAAATCTGGTGAAACTCTCGCTGGCCTAGTTCGGCCCACCTGGGCCTTTATGCGGGGTATCATCGTGAGTCCGTCTGCGGGGGATGTTCGTCCAAACGACTCAGGAGACAAACAAACCATAACCTCAAACGATAAAAACGCTCTTTGTGAAGCCGCTCTGACGACTTTACTCAAAAGAATCCGCTCGAGACAAACGCTGATAGAATGTCTGAGAAAACGGGATAAGAATAGACGGCGTGCGGTCCGTCTATATATAGACGCCGGAGAATCTGGTTCATACGAGCGTGCTTCGGTTCTGCAGCTTACCTCGTCGTCTTGGGGGTCTTGTCGGCCTTGGGCGTCGAGGCCGGGCTGGGCTTCGCCGGGGTGGACGACGCGGGTTTGGGGGCTGTCGGCAGAAACGAGGAGAGGAACGTGTGATTATTGTAAACAAACGGGTCAGGACGTTTAGATTTCACGCTGCATGTCATGATGGGATGTAGGGCAGATGAGTCGCTGGATTAGCGGCGGTCGTTCTTGCGTGTCTAACGTACGACGAGGCGAGTACGCGTCACGTCATTCCACAGCACAGATTCTCTGAGATGCATGTTTATATTAAACACGTCTTTCGGTGGCGTTTTGGCTTCAAACGAAGACATTTTAAACTCTATTTAAAAATGATTGAAATCATTCTTATATGTTCTATAGAGCAACTTTTTTTACAGCACGAACCGCTGCAATTTCGGCATTATATTCACGGTAAATACAGAAAAAAAACATTGGTCGAATATAGAGTTTGTGTTTCACTCATTATCACTAGTCTACGGATTTACTGTTTGAAAAAACTTGACTGAAACAACTCCTTGACGTGTCAAGAGTAAATGTTGTATCTGGAAACCTGTGTTAATAATTTTGTATTTAGAAAGTAAGAAAGAAAGAAAGTAATAGTTATTTGTAAGGTGCCTTTCTAGACCAGGGTCAGAAAGCGCTTGAACATTCAAAACTAATACACAGTAAAAAATACAATGTACAATGGGGGTGTAAGGCTGGATCTGATCACTGATGTAAGGAGGAGCCTGACCTTGAATAGATCTGAAAGTAAGAACCAGAATTTTAAAACTAATCCTGAAAGAAACTGGCAGCCAATACAGAGTTTTAAGGATCGGGGAAATGTGAGTTCTTCTACTGGAGCGGCTCAGAATTCTTTGCTGAGTTATGTATTACCTGCAGGCGAGACAGATCCTTCTTGTTTAGACACGAAAATAAACTGTTACAATTGTCTTAACACATGGATAATAAGATCCAAATCTTGTTTATTATTATTGTTATTGTATTCATGTTTTGTTTTTTTATCCTTTTGTTATCGGAAATGTTATTAAACATTTTCTTTAACGCCAGTTTGGAGTTTGAAAAATCTGATCTATTTTTTTCCCCAAATTAAAATACCTTACAGACAGTAATAATCAATAGAACAGAAATGATACAAATGTATTTTTCTTCCACTGCTCCCTGGAGACTCAAAGCAGAGTCAGAGCTCGTCCACGTCAAAGTTCGTCTTCTGTTCCCAAAATCAGGATCAAGTGAGATCAGTAAGTTTGTAGCAGTAAGATTGGTATCTTTTTTAATATAGAAGAGAAATACTCTTTAATACAAAGTCAACACACACAACAAAAAGTGGGGTCGATAAAGAGCATAAACTGCGACTACAGTCTCTACAAGGGAGCAGTAAAAGTTAGCAAAACAAAAGATCTTTGGCGCCGTATGTTTGGTCTTTGCGTTTGAAGAGCCATATTTATATAGAGCGAACTGGACTCTGGCGTTTTTAAATGCATTCTGCAAATGTAGGTCACCATCCAACAAACAATGTGGATTTGCCGCTACGTTATAATCCGAGAGTCGTCGTAGCAATTGTGTGTATTTGTGAGCGACTACTTCTCATAGGTCACTCAGTGACATTTAAAAACCCACCTGCAGGCTTCTTGGCGGCGGCCGGCGTGCTGGTCTTGACACCGTTGGTGGCTGCAGAAGGCGGCTTCTTGGTGGCCGTAGTTGACTTGGTGGCAGGAGAGGCGGCCGCGGGCTTCTTCTCTCCTACTTTAGTGACGGTCTTTGTAGCTGTGCCGAGGGGCTTTTTGGGCGGAGCCGATGTTGCGGAGGTCTTCTTGTCCGAAGCGGCGGCGGCGGCGGGCTTCTTCGCCACTCCGTTGGTCTGAGGTTTGGAGACGCCGTTGGCGAGGCGGCTCTGGGCCGTCGTGGGCCGTGAGTTGGTCGTCGTCTTGGTGGCGGGTTTCGTCTTCGCCGTGCCCTTGGTCGCGGTTTTGGATTTTGCGTCGGCTGGAGTCTTGGTCGCCGAAGGTTTCTTGGGTTCTTCCGCTTGCTGCTCCGCTTTGCCTGTCTCGCCTTCGGCCTGCTGAGCTGCTTCCTCGCCTGAGGCGGCCAGGTTGGCGTCGCCTGAGGCGGCCTCGGATTCTAACGTGTCCATCGGCTCCTCCGCCACGACAACCCCGTCTGGTTTCATCTCGCCCTAGATTTAGCTGGCGCTCACTTTCCCGGGACGATCTGTGGCACTCTGACGGGCGCTCGGGTCTGAAGAGACGAATCAGATAAAAAAATATATAGTTAGCCGACAACAAGATGAGGCATGACTAGAACTTTCTCATATCAGCAGCTCGAGGAATGTCGAAGCCTGGATCAGATCAAACAATTGTGCACGCCCTCAAAGTGTGAATGCAACTTCCTGTTAAACAAAACAACCAGAATTTACTATTTTTAATGAAGAATGTCATGCTTCAGATGCGTCCTGATCTACTATGTGAGTCATGTGCTGAACGGAGCTAAGTAAGGGTCAACTTACTGACAACAAAAGCCACATATTCTACAAATAGACTGTTGTCTGACTGATGCTGTGCCGTACAAATGACTCTCCCTCTGTGACATTCAGAAGCTCAGCGACAAACTTGGCCAGAGTAGCTGCACAAGTCTGACCTCTTTTTCTTCTGTGACACGAAATCATGTCCCATCAAGAGTGGGGACCGAGTGGACAAACATTGGCGAGACAACAAACTATTTATTTAATGATATGTTTGTGTACAGAATATGTGTCTCAAACCCAATATTTATATGGAAATATTTTAAACTGTTACGTGTCGTACTTTCTCATAGTTGTTAAAATCAAATGTTAGCAAAGAAAAAAAATACAATATTTAATCTTAAACTAATTTACCAGGGAAGAAAAAAAACAGTCTTGTTTTTAGGGTTGTGTTTAGACAAGAATACAGGGTCAATGATACGATATATCATGATACTGTAGTAACAAGTATATATGTGTAGTATTGTCCAGTACTTGACTCTGGTGTTGCCGAATTTACAGACCACATGACTCTTGACGAAGTCGTAACTAATTTCATTTGTTTTTCAAACCAAAATATGTCCAAACATCAGCTTTAAAAGCTGCTGTACTCATTGTATCCTCTCGTCCTCAGTCGTAACTGCTTTCATTTGTTTTTCAAACCAAAATATGTCCAAACATCAGCTTTAAAAGCTGCTGTACTCATTGTATCCTCTCGTCCTCAGTCGTATATGCTTTCATTTGTTTTTAAACCAAAATATGTCCAAACATCAGCTTTAAAAGCTGCTGTACTCATTGTATCCTCTCGTCCTCAGTCGTACATGTTTTCATTTGTTTTCAAACCAAAATATGGCCAAACATCAGCTTTAAAAGCTGCCGGAGTCACTGTATCCTCTCGTCCTTAGTCATCGCCTAACGTAATGACAACAGCTGGAAGTATATTGAAACACAAAAAATAACAAATTCCAATAATATTTGCATGTTAATTGTCAATTTAAAAACAGATTTTTATTTTATTTTATACACACTTTATGGAAAAATAAACCATAAAAATAATCTAATCTAAAACCTTGATGAAAAATGATACTGTAGCGTGAAATAAAATATTTAGATATTTAAGTGACTTGATATTTTCTCACACCCCTTAGTGCTTGTTTAGTTCTTGAGACTCCGGAGTGTTTGGAGGAAGATAGTACGAGTGCGACATGTTGGAAGGGAAGCGTGGGGCGGCCGGAAACATGCCTGTGAAAGTTTACAAACAGATCGGATCCGGCCGAGTGTGGTGATATAACCTCGGAGGCGACTTCGAGGTCGAACCCAGAGGAAGAGGTTTGGCCGGCGGAGCCTGGGAAACCGAAGGAGGATTTGGACCGAGAGCGAGAGAGAAAGAAATGAGATCATTATATGCTGATGTTTTGCTGGTCCAACTCCTAAAATCCAGACGTCTCTCGTCATCCCAGTTTCCACTGACCCATCGCGCACTCATTGTCCTATTTTGGGAACACAAGACATCATCTAAGTGACTCTCCGTTCTTTGCAACTGTTTCCAGGCACTTCTCTTTGCTCTTTGTTTATGACAAATCGGACTTTAAAACTGATTTTTATGCCCATTTTCCCCTCCTAAATTTCCCCCCCACCTCCCGCAGAACAGCTCTTCGCTGTTTTCTTTTGCACAGATGGCCGGAGCAGCTGAGCGAGGCTGGAGGGGGCGCCGAGGACCCATCTACGCCTCGTACAAATAGATGCTCGCTCAACAGGCTTGCCACCCGAAACAACAACATGGAGCGAGCGACTCTCGTGCCACTCCCTACGGTCACAGGAGTTTTAAATGCCATTGAAGCAACATAATCCGAGCAGTCGGTTGAAATATGTCACTAATCAGGACCGACGGTTTGGCGAGGGCAGGGTCAGGACTGGTGCAAAAGTTCAAATATATTTTCTTATAATATCAACACTGAGCTCAATTGTAGTCTCCAGACCCTCAAAGTCAGGATTCACGGTCCCATATATGGTTGATTTCTTTTGACTCGATCCGAGTCGACAATTTTTATGTTCTGCTTACACAAGGACTAGACTCAACACTGGGGTGTAAACTTGGCAGCCAAGCGTGCATTTTGAGCGACAGAATGCTTCAGAAAACCGACTCCGGCGAAGAAACCCAAAAAACAGGCTCAGACACAGAACGTCGACGGGGGAAAATGATTATCTCGTCTCAGAGAGAAAAAGAAACCGGGACCGTAGCCAACCCCAGAGTTCATCCGAGTTCCCCCGCTTGACATGATACCTGTGATCCTGTTTAAGTGACAATTAACTACATGGATGAACAACGTTTAAAAATCTTCAAAAATGTTCTGTGCCTGTAGGCTTGAACACCAGCTAGAAACCCTTCTATTGGTGAGAAAATGATCCATTTAATCACAGTATTTTAATGCAAAAAAATCTACAAAAATTGTGATCTACAACCTGAGTGTATGCATATTTATCAAAATAACGTCAATATTAACCAGCAGAACGTGCCGGGGACGGTTTATATTTGGAGCGACCACAGCCAGAGGAACACATCTCTTTCCCTCGCGACTCTGGAGACAGCTGTGGTATTGCACTTGTCTCTTTGTCTTTATTGCTCACTCACCCGGGTCCTACGTCATTAGGGTCGTCGCTCAGCCGTGAGCGTAAACATGCTACGAATCAGGGCAGGATTTTTTTTTTGGATTTTTTTTCTTCTGTGCGTGAAGTCCACTTTAGTGTTATCGGATCGGACAGCAAATTAGCAGAAATGATAACACGCCGCTTTGTTTGCCACCAAGACGAATCGGAAAGTCGCCTCCAAACATCCTTCTTGACCTACTTACTGACGACTGGTGAAAGAGTTGTGAAGTCAGAAACAGAAACAGTCCCGTATCACAAGTAGATTTACTAGAAAATCATCCATAAACCTTATCTTTTGTTCATCATGAATGATTAACGTTGTATAGAAAAGTGGATTATTCAATCCAAAAATGCAACATGTTGATTTTTGTCTTTTTTTAAAAATTGTTTTTTGCCTTTTTCTTCCTTTCTTCGATGGCTTTTTTTTTCTTACCGTACGTATAATATTATAATATATTGTGTGCCAATTATATAACAACACAATCACCTGAATTTTAGGGATAATTAATTAAAAGGAGGTGTTTACTGTATATAATTTGTCTGTATTTTGTACTTTTCTTTCTACAAAAACCTTAAAAAATAAAGTATAAATTTGCCTTTGTATTACTGTGTTTCTTGTATGTACCTGATGGGTGACTTGAATAGGAGTACCTTGTTGTATGTATACTACATATTATGGATATGTCAATTATGATTGATGTTAATTGAAAATAAACAAGTTAAAAAATAAAGTAAAATAAAGTATAGCAAAAACAAACAGAGGAATTTATTAGTATAACTGACTATGTGTCGCCTGATGTTTTTTTTATATGAATTATGTTTTCCTAATTGACAAAATTACCAAGATTTAAATTAGCTTCACAGGAGTCATGACATACACTTTGCATCAACAATAGTTTGATTTTTTTAATCCCAATTCAAGAGTTTAATCTTCTGTTGAGAAGAGAACCCAAAAACATAAATAATAGCATCAGTCATGACTCCTACTCGCATTCGGGTCAGAACCAAACGAATACTTAACGTGGTCGACGTGGGCTTGCCTTTCATAAGTGCCTCTGGAACTGTTGCCGGCGTGTTATATAAACAAGTCTATGAAGGTTGAACATATAACAACCTAAAATACTACCTAAAAGTGGTGAGAACAGTGGAGCTCTGTGAGTTTGTTTCAGTGGTGATATCTAGACGTAAAGGTATGTTTCCTCCTCAACTAGAGTCAGCGCTATTTGAGAAACTCCTGCATTAAAACAGTCCATTCTAGGTTAGAAAAAAGGTTCCAGTGAAGCACATCTCGGAGCTTCTCGCAGCTCGGAGGCCCGGCAGAAGGATTGATATTCCAGTACTGGCTTGGACGTGTGCTGCTAAAAGAGAGGTCTGCGGCTTCCAGACGAACCGATCAACCCTTAAACCCCCGAATGAACGAGACTCTGTGGAAGGCAGCAGATGAAATGCTTGTATCGCTGAAGGAAGTGTGGTTTGAACTCGTTCTTTCAAAACGATTATCGATATTCCACTTATAGCAACTGAAGATGGCGCCTGTGTTTATTCAGACAATCCAAGACAGCTGCTCATGCTAGCTTCATCTGCTCTCTTTCAAAATGTGAGAAGAAAGAATAGTAAAAAAAACCTCTTTTAACCCAAATACAAGCCGAGGTTCACGGATGCAGCCACGCGGCTCCTATCGTCCGCAAACATACAACAACACAGGATACATATCCGACAACTGCTTCCTGAGTCCTGACAGCTGTGGCTCCTTGTGTCCAAAAGGAGAAAAAAAAAAGAGACAGAAGTGAGAGTCACTGAGTCGTTTTCTAGTTTGAAATGTTTTGTTTATTTGCATTTCTGTTTGTGGTCGACCTTTTAAAAAATGTCTGTTTTCTATTAACCGTGCGGTCGAGCTGGCGAACGAAAAGAACGAAAAGTTTGCTGAGAAGACAAAACCATCCTTGTTGGAAAGATTCCCCACTAATTTATCTGGAAGTTGATAGTGGTTACGGAAAATTTAGAGAAAATGTTCCAATTAAAGATGCTTTAATTCGACAAACAAATACCTTTTATTTAGGAAAAATTGGTTATTATTGATTACTAGGCAGTTATACAGTCTTAGCTTTGCAAAAGATGATGATTCAAGTTACACGTTGTTGAAAGAAACACATGTTAACACGATAACGGTTTCCTTTATTTCACAATTTACTTTGATGGTTTTTAAATCATTTGACAGTCTTTATCAGGAGTGATCAATGAAGTTTCTTATGGGGCCACAACCTCACTGTCATGAGGGGCCAAAAAAAGTATAGACAAAGATAAAAAAGAGTTTCAACATGATGGAAAAACAGAGGAAGAAGCAGGACAAAGCTATAAAGTAATAGTTGTTTAATTGTACTGTGAAACTTTAATAAAAATGCAAAAAGCAACAATTGTCTTATATTTTTCAGTAGAAGAAGTAAAACGATCTAAAAATAAAGACAGAGAGAATGATTGGTACTTTTGTTTGATAGTAAACTATTGAATTATAGTTCATATCAGATTTCCTGCTCATCTTTTTTCCCCACATCGGTATATTTTAATCTACACAATTAAACATTTTTCAGTTGTATCTACAAACAGTTGTTGATGTTACGTGTTTGTTTGTATTGCCCTAAAGAGGACTTTGGTAATCTAGCTAATAAATAAGCCGACTAGCTTTAGATGAGATCATCACTCCCGGCATCATCTCCGCCTTAAAACCTACACAGGACCCATAAAACAAAAACATGTATCTGTGTGTGTGTGTGTGTGTGTGTTTGTAGACCGCCTGTATCTTTGACACAATACGCTGCTTATGTCGATGGCGTCGATATCTGGCGAGCATCCAGCCGAGCGAGGGATCTAAGCTTTTTCTCACCGTCTAGACGCGAACGCGATGCTCTTGGATAATCAGGTCATCGACATGTGTGTACAGTCAAGTCATTCTTTGACCTAATTTTGAGTCTTTTGCCGTATAATTTGTGGTAATTAATTACACAATGTGTCGACGACGAGAAGACGGAAGGTTTTTTTTAGTACTGAATGATTTTCGGAGTCAAATCTTCGCTCAAAAAACAAAACAAGAATCGTGATTCGCTCCCCGTGGTCGGCCGAGCGTCCGAGGGCACGCCGGAAATGCGTTGGTTTAAAAGTCAGTCCTGCCGCGGTTGCACATATGCATCCTGTGAGCCGTCCTCTATCCCCCGGGCCTACTCTAAATAGTCAAAGAGAGGGATTGTGGGGGAAGGAGGCAGGAGTGGTGGAAAGGGGGGGTGGGGGCGGAGAAAAGATGCAACAAAAAAAAAAAAGAAAGTGAGTATTTGATGCTGATCCGTGGAACTAGCTTGATAGAATTACGCGGGACATAACTAATGCGCTCGTAAGAGGATAACAGGGTAGAGAGACGGCGCCGTCTGTTTGTTAGCTCGCGGACGTCAATGTTTTTTGAAGGCATATTTAACGAGCATCGGGTGACCCTTGACCCTGTAATTGACAAGCTTTTATCTCAGTCAACACGAGGCCCGGGCTCGGGTGTTTGCGCTCTGGCGACGCTAATACACTTTTCGGGCGTGGATTGAAACGTTCAGAACGACAGGATGGTACCGAAAGGACAAACTTTGGGCGATTCAATGTTTTTTTTTCTATTCTCGATTCAAGTCTCCTTCAAATCAGCCCGAGACAAAAACAACACATCAATCATTGTGTGTCGTGTGTGGCTCGTGTGTCACTCCACTGAATGTCAGATTCAGTCCTCGGTTCGGAGGACGAGGGAGGAATCGAGAAGCCTTCGTCCTGGCACCGGGCCCGAGATTGTCTATTCAACCAAGACTTCACTCAGAAGGGTTGGCTCGGGCCGCTCTCCATCCCATCATCGAACTCACTCCCTCCACCTTAAGTAACATCACCGGGCCAACAGGAAGTATAAGTCTTATTGTGAGATTGTCTTTTTATTCTTGGAGGTTTAATTTTTACTCATATCTGAAGTCTATATAATTGTTTGACATCCATAAACTTTCTTATATAAAACACTGGCATCATAATATGTCACCACATGATCATCGTCTCTGGAATTCACTAGCACCCCAACTCAGAAACATTGACTCATTCCCCCAATTCAAATCACAACTCAAAACACATCTGTTTAAAACTGCTTATTCTATTTGATGCTATTCCTCTACCTTTTTTTCTGCTACTTTTTATTCATACATATTTTATCGTTGTGTTTTAAATGTTTTATGTATGTAGCCTATGTATGGTGACTTTGAGTGCCAAGAAAGGCGCCTTTAAATAAAATGTATTATTATTATTATTATTATTATTATTATTATTAATCTACTTGGATTGTAAAGCAACCATCCAGCAGGCCACATACAATAACATGGCGGGCTAGGTTTGGCCCCCAATGCCATGAGTTTGTAGACTTCTGTAATGCCCGATCCAAAGCTTAACTAATAATATGTTTTTAGTCAACATCTGTGAATGTTTTCGGATAAACAAATGCGCCAATTTTAGACAAGAAATGTGAGAAACGGATGACGAATAAATCTGCACATAAACTCCGCCACACCCAGAGAATAAGTTGTTTAACTCTGTGAAAGACTATCAAACAAATCAATGAACCACAGTCGGCGTCAACCTCCACCGCCTGAAGGTTTAAGGTAAGAATCCGCCTTCGTTGATGTGTCGTCGCTCTCACATTCCCCCCCCCCCCCCCCCCCCCCCGAAAAAAACACCCCCGACCTGAGGTCAGGAAACCGCCTCTGTGCCGCAAACAAATAAACTCCAAACAAAGCTCGTCGCTGCCCATTGGATTCCTGGCAGCCAGTGGGAGGGCCGGGAGGGCCGGGAGAACTCTGGAGCCCGGGATGAGGAGCGAGGAGACAACGGGGCGAGGGGGAGGGAGGACATTCACATCATCTGAATGATGTCAACGTTCAGGATTTCCCACACACAGCCTGGATTAGGGCAGCATGCCAAGGTGGGAAATAATGGTTTCTCTCGTCCCATTATTTGTAAACATTCGTAAGATGGACGCACTTTTTTTCCTGGTGTCATGTGAGGTCCCGTCAGGCTGTAAGAGGGTCATACTCCTGTTAAGTAACCGGGCGACTGAAGCGTGAAAACATCACCGTGTTACGATGAGAGACACGCTAGCATGCAGTAGAGGCTATGAATGAGGACGAGTAAAAGAACGAAGGGAGTCAAAGAAATGAGGCGGAAATTCTGAATAAAATGAATCTGTGTACCTGACAGGAAGTAGAAGTCGGACACTTTTACGTCATCACCACTCACTGACTTCCAGAAGAGATGAAGACGAAGACCGGACACTGACCCGCTGAGTTGGAGGAAACCACTCCTGGTCCGTGTCCTTGTTTACGTCTATAGAAGCGACAGCTTGTGACACCGACACCTGGAGCATGTGATCGGGTCAATCGTGCTAATCCCACGGACCGTTTCACTCCCGGTTCACTCTGAAGAGGTTGAATAGGAGTCTGGCTAACCTGATTAGCAGACCAACTACACGGGTCGACACATCCTCCTTTCTTCTGGCTCCCCCCCTCTCAAGACACCTGTCTGCCAACAACACCTCCATTGAAGGTTAACAAGTTCCTTCTTCTTAAGGAGCGGCTGATCTATCTGAGTCTATTACCAATGACTAAGTACCTCCTGAAATCTCCCAAACAACCTCGGCGACAGACCTCAAGAAGTTCCTCCTGATCCTGTTTACAACTAGGAGACCACATTTTAAACCATTATCCATCGGCTTATTTGTACTGACTTTTTCATAGCGCCTTTTCTCTAAAGTATTCGAAGCCCTACTCGACTCTAATCTGTAGTTTTTTGAGTGGCCTTGAACTGAACGTGGTGGGTGGGGTCATCATGAAATATCCCTGCGAAACAGGGTCCACGTACTTTCGTACGAGACACAAATACGAACAACAACAATGGAGGACTGGATATGTTTGTCGCCCACAAGTTAGAAAAAGATCTGGAACTTTTTTCGCACTGACACATCGTACTCCTTCTCGCAGTTCTTTACCTAGATGCTTGGTTTGTTTCTTATGTTGGGACAACTGGTACTAAAATATGAAGTATATTATCTGCTTGACCAGGTAGAGTTGAGTATAGCCAAGGACTAGACTAGTGTGGCTTAACTCTCCCGCAATTCCTTCACACAGACAGATCTATAGCGTCCTTTAAGCTGAACTAATCGTACAAACGGTAATTCCATGCACTTGTAAATGACATAATTGATGTACATTCTCCTCTCACTTGGTTCACACCGCCCCCCCCAGCCAACACACCCCCTTTTTCAGCAGTTTATACGCAACATATTCATGCATAAACGACAACCCAATCCTTCCCATGGTGCGTTCAGGCTCCGAGGGACACGGCCCCCCGAGGACCAGCATATTAACACATGACAGAGCTCGTTAACCCCGGACAAAGCGAGATGCTAATCTCGTACAGTCGGCCCTCGACAAGAGCTCTGGGGACAGAGAGAGGGACCGACACCGACAGGGAGAAGGGAGAGTGACAGTATCAAATGAGGGACGGACCCTCAGTTCGTCCCAGAAAACCAGACAATACTGCAGGCGTCAACCCCCCGAAACAATACAAGCAGAGACACGAAGTGGCTATAAAAAGACCCCGGCAGCGTCCACTCCTGCCTCTGCCCTCTGGTGGCTCCACCACCTGCAGGGTTTTTTTTTCGGGGTCTGCCGGGAGTTCAACTGTGTAGCTATTGATCGCCCAGGGTGGGGACCAGAACCACAGATGGACCGGTCAGAGAGAGAGAGAGAGAGAGGAAGTGCATTAGCCAGGCAGGCCTTCTGATGCTGTTAACCAATTCCCCGGAGAGATAAGGGAGATACAAGTGACATGTTGGGAGGAGAGAACAAAGAGAGAAGGTGGGGTGGACGGGGGTACAGCAGAGGGAAAGTGGGTAATCCCAAACATAATGACAGGAAGCAACAGACAGAAGCAACAGAAAGCTACTTTGTAACATGAAGAGCTGTCGGGAGCTTCTCCATAATGGGACACTCGCCCCCAAAAAACTTGCTCCTCAACGGGGGTCGAGTAAGATCCTGCCCCGGACCAGCTGGTGGCTCGGATCAATGACACCGAATAGGAGGTGGTAGGAGGAAGGCGGGCCCCGGGGCATCTGGACAGGAGGACGGGGTGTGTAAAGCACCGGTGAGATGCTTCGGCAACTCACTTGATCGTGTACCGATCCCAGCCACGCGCGGTGGAACAACGGCGGACCTAAGAGGATTATCTCCCGTTTGAAGAGGGACACGTTTTCGAATGGAATTCCATTCCCCCCCCCCGCGGACATTTTAGACCCATCCTGGGCTTTCTAGGAACAATGGTGCCACCACATCTGTCCAGCTGGACCTCTTTTTGTGAGCCAACAACTGATTTGATGTAACTAGAAGGAGTCTCTACTGTCACCAAATGGTCGAACGTATTAAGGCTGTTTTTCAACACAATATTTTAGTATTGCGTATTTAGTATTTAGTATCTGTCCACAGAACATGTGCCGAACTCAAGGCCACTTCAAGGATTACCAGATGGTTGCTTCAAAAAGAAGATTAATGTTCATACAATGACCTATAAAGATACACAAGATACTGAGATATCGGTGTCAAAGATTAACCAGAGTCGTCCAACACGATATTATATAGATATTAAGGGAAGGAATTTGTTGGATGTTGGAAAAAAACAGAGATAATTAAGATATGTTTAAGAATAAAGAAGGGTCAGTTACAAACCCTAACCCAAGAGACAATTATACTAACTGGTTACTGATACTTGGATTGCTAAAGGACAAATAGCTTTAAATACATTTATCTATTCAAGATTTATATGTTATTTTAGAAAACTCAGTTCAATTTCTATGACCATACTGAAAAGTGTATTCATGCAGCTGCAGATAAATGAGGCCTAAAAAAAACGACACAAACGTCATGTTCTGACAACTGTGACACCAGCAGCCGGTTCTGCTATCTCGCCTGGAACACAGAGTTGATTTACGCTTTATCATCACCTCCCAAATTCCCACAAAACACAAGGAAAATCCATCCAATTGTGCACTTTCCCTTCTGATAATCTCCAAACAAGCAGCTATTGTTTCCTCTGCCTCTTAAAAAAACCAGAGCAGTCGATGCTCGTTCACGACGGTGCAAGGGTCACCTTTTTCAAAAATCAAAAGAAGCCCTGATGACCCGAGGCACAGGCTCGCCCTTGTCACCATCGCCGAGCGCAGATCTGGTTCTGAGTCACACATCCCAGCCGTCCTGAGGCTCAGGCTGACACACGAGTCTATTAATGCAACATTCATCGCTGCTCCCGGAACCTCGGCTTAGGTCGAGAGGCCAGCTGGGAGCAAAATAGGTCATTAAAGATTTAAAACCGCCCCAAAGTCCTGGCTGACGAAAGACACTTTGAATTTATTCTGACAATAGAGCTGATTTTTAAGAGGATAATCTCAACGTTATGCAAACAAAAAGGTAATGTGAGCAAATTTGGAGGCAAAACTGGTTTAATTTTTTTTAATTCAGATACTTGTCATTGTTCTGTAGTGAGTAGTAGTGAAGTTACAAATATTTTTTTTGTATATTATCTATGTGTTTAGTATCTCCTTCATATTTTCTTGAAACTTTTTTAATGTACTAAAATGTGTCAAAAATGCATCAGACAAATTAGAACTGTCAAACTAAATAATAGAGTGGTTTTTTCACTAGTTTACTTGTCAATAGTCACATATTAATGTCACTTATGTTGTAATAAATCATCTTCCAGACAGTACATTTGAATATAATGGAAAATGTTGTGAATTTTTAAAAATGTATAAAATAATAAATTTTATTCTGGGACCTGAGACCAGGGGTTGTGTATGTGACACAATACTGTAATTCTATAAAAAATAAATACAAATTATTTCTCTGAAGTTCGTTGTGGATTTTCCTCACAAGAACATGAAAAAAAAAAGAAAATGTATTTATTTTACTGAGTCTTACTGAGTTTTCGTGTGTGATTTGTGGATTTATTACGATCTCTGATGCAACGAAAGACATTAAATTACATGATTATAAATACATTTATAAATACATAGCTAAACGTATAAATAAACATGTGAATACATATAAAACTGTCACAACAAATTAAATATTTTGACTTTGCTATTTCTGTGTATATATATTTATTTACACAATTTGACATTTATTATTATTCATTTTGCTTGCCGTATGAACATTAATATTTATTCACACATTTATTTCTTTAATTATTTCTAATGATGTCATTTATCGACCTTCATTGACGACAGGTATGTGTTCTGGTCGTTCTGGACGGTGAACTCGGGGTTAAAGGATAGAAAATCGTGGGTAAATATGAAAGCGTGGGAAGGATTTTCATACAAATATCTGGTTTCTAGCTTCTTTTTTTTATACTATCGTTGGGATCCCCGGGTTTACAGTGGCGCCACTCATGTCTCGTGTGAAGCAGTGATTCTAGACACTTCTTGCAGGAGTGTGTCAGCGATCAGAGACAAAGGGAAAAAAACGATTCAGCCACTAGAGCCACTCACACAACCTTCTTTTTGTGGCTCTTTCCACAAAGTGAGCATCTGCTGTTGACACGGCACTGACAGGCGAGTGACATGGTCTACTTTTCGGTTAGGAAAAAAAAAAAAATCGCTATTTATTCATGAGCGATAAATCCTGAAGTGCGGTTTTTAATGGTCACTAAATTACATTTCACATGATTGCGTTAGCTTGTGTGGGTTTTTTTTTTTCCTCCCGGTCCTCCATTTCTAACCGCCACCAACGGTGAGTCAGCCATTCTCTCCTCCCGGTTGCACACACTAGCATGACGGCTACGCTCACCTTGTGCCAGCCCCGGCGCGACCAAGTGCTTTTTATTACTCACCAAAGAGGGGGTGTGTGTGAGGATGACATCAATACTTCGGGGCTAGGATCACCAGTATTGACCAGTCGTGCCCACATGGCCACCATGGAGTCTGAGTCGATTCCCTGCAACATCTCGGGGGGGAGTTTATGGGTTACCGTTTTTTTTCTTCATTATATTAAAAGGGCTCGAACCAGGGGAGCTGGCACCTCTTTTTTTCTCCCTCTAGTCCATTGTTTGTCGGCAATTTATCTTGTTGAACTCATCCATCTCGTGGAGAAGGAGCCGCTGCAGGCCCTTCACAAACTCCCCACAATGAGGTCACTCCTGGAGGTGAAGCTCTTTCATTGTCACTACACAGTAATAATAAAAAAAAACACTGCCATGACATGACATCAGAGCTCGATATGCACAAGATAAACCTTTTAGAATGTTGAATTATCTGTGGGAATTCCCACTGGGATGCGATGAATGTAACATTTTTCACCCCACTTGGTCCATCACTGAACAATAGCATCTAAAACCCACCGTGGAGAGGAGGGAGGAGAAACTTTTGAGAGGGAAAGAAATAGCAAAAAAAAAGGCGTTCAACACGTCTTTTGGGGGGTTTTAAAATCGATTTTTAGGGATTATTTTCCGGCGTTTTTTCACGTGTTTTACGTCCCCCCGGATACGCCTGCCACCGCCCCATCAGCCCCGCTCCCACCAGCCTGACTCACGCTACAGAAAAAGGGCGATGACAGTACAAAAAACAACTATTTGTGTCATTTAAACAACACGTTTAACGCGAAAATTCAGTCACACAACCAAAAAAAAAAAAACGAAAGGAAACGGATTTGAAGAAGCGTTTGTACGCGACAAGACCGGGAGTCTTTAATTAGCTTAGCATGTAGCCTGGTTTATCGTTCAATTTAATGGGAAAAGCTAATAAAAGTGAGTTAGCATGCTAACGCTAAACCTTACCAGTCGGTGCAGCAGCGGCGGCGGCGGAGCAGAGGAGTTCCTCCCCGGCAGATACGCCCAAGTGTCGGGTCGGCTCAACCCACCGACTGGGTCCTCGAGTCCCGGGTGAGGAGGAAAAAAGGGAGGATGAAGACCAGGTGGAGGAAGAACGACTTGACGAGTTGTATCGAGAGAAAAAAAAAAGGAGGGGATTCGAAACCGCCAGACGAGAAAGTTCTGCCGCCGACGAGCTCCGTTAGTTCACGAGTGATGCGCGTTCACTGTCGGAAAGAAAGGAGGAGGATGACGCGCACGCACGCGCACAGACCGGCGAACGGAAGGATGGACAGGCGGAGGAGAGGAGGCTGCTGCTGCCTTCAGGGGCCCGGGAGAGTATGGGAAAAAATCATGTCAGCGGTTATTGCGTTGTTTTTTTTAGTTTACTTTATAAAAATGGAATTAAAATAATAATAACTACAATGAATCCACGATCTTTCATTTGATTTAAATAAAAGTTAAATTACATGTATTTACGTAGCGTCCATTGCAAGAATAAACAGATATTTATGGTGACAATACTAGATCATCTGCACATTGTCCTTTTAAATAAACTGAACTGAATATATAAAAGGGGAAGTTTTATTATTTACTCATTACATTTTTTTTGTATATTTATTTAGTATTATTCATTTACTTTTGTTTGTTTTGTTTGCATTTGTTTGACATTTACTTATCAGAATACTTTTATTGCCACTAAGTAAACAAAACAAAGTTCATTTTGCGTGTCATAGAAATACAAAATTAAATTAAATGATTGAAATATAATATGTTTAGTGATTGATACATTATCTGAAACTTACAAACACATACAGTACACTTATTCAAAATAATAATAATAACAAAAAACAAATTGAACAAATAATACAAAAAAAAACAATAGTACTATTAAATGTTGAATTTAAAATAAAATTAAAAAACACAATAACAAATTAAATTATGATAAATATTAAATATATTAACAACAATAAAAGGCAGTAAAAGAGCAAACACTATAGAAGAAGAGAAGTGGGGGAAAAGAGATATAAAACAGTAATAAAACTACATTTTTAAAATTAAATAATCCGACAAAGTTGGACAGGAAGGACCGACTGAATCTCTCCTTCCTGCGGCGCGGGTGTATAAGTGAAGGTGCAACTTTGACAATATTCAAAATGTTATAATTAAAATAAAATCCGAATTATTTTTTAATGTCTTGTTAACTTAATTGGAGCTAAAGTTAATGCATTGAACAAAAATAAATAAACAGTTAAGAGCAGCTTAAAATACAACCAGAATATTATTCAAGATAAACAATAAAAGATTTTAAAAAAGACCCACTGATGAATAAATATAACATTGAAAGATAAAAAATAAAACAGGAAGAGGGAGGACAGGAAAGGAAAAAGACTCTAGGCTTCTGATAATTAAACAAATAAAACAACCGTCACATCAAACTCTGGATCAAAGTATTTTCCACTGGATTATGAATCCTTATCAGTGGATTTTCAACGGTGAGGGGAATTCCAGCGGTCCTTAAAGGCAGCATTCACCAGGACAGCGCGCCACTCCGAGATTGAAAGGAGTGAATAGCAAATAGCAGGGGGATTCTTCTTTCTCTGCTCTCGGCCAATCGGCGCCCGGCACCGAGGATTATTCAAATGAAAGATGATGTCACCTCTTGCAAGTCACCCTTTCTGTGTTGCCCGAGTTCCTCCTGACTGTCTGTTACCCTCGTCTAAGGCCCCTGCACCCCCTTTTCTGCCCTCTTGAAACCCCTTTCTTCTTCTCCCCACGCACCACTGCACACACACACCAACTGCTGTCCCCGGCTCTGTGTGTGTGTTGCTGTGACAAACTATGACCTGTTGCTGGTGAGATTCCAGCTTCCAAAATGCCTTGCTCATGGGTCATAGGATGAAGGTGCTGGTGGAGGGTGTTTTGAGTTGATTCCAACTGCAGATTTTTCCTCTGGTCATCAAGCAGTATTGTTCTTTATCTTACCAGCTTTTGTTTGTTGTGTTCCTCCTCAGAAAGGGGGCTTCTCTTCTGGGGCCGTCTGGGTGGGCACGCTGCCCGTCTGTCTGTCTGCTGTTGCTCAGCTCCCTGCAGCCGACATGAGCCTTTTGTCTGGTGCTGGATCTTGCGGAGCCCGCGGGGCTCTCATCTCCATCCAGGATCTGTGGAGACGTCTGCAGCTGCTGCACTACCTGTCTGAGAGCACAGACACAAAAGACGGTGAAGACAACAGATGTGAGTCCGAGTCCAAAGATCTCCGTCATCTCCGACCACATCGCTCGTGGTCCGGGGGTCCATTAGCGAACCACAGTGACAGATTGTTTGGCCCCTGACATGAAATCATTGTCTCACCCACATATTAGCGGCAGCTCTCAGATCGTTGAGATGCTACAGTGGTTTTATTTTTGATAGTTTTCTTTGTAAATAGGATTATTTTAGGTCAACACATTGTTCTCAGTATTATCTTGACCTTTAAAGTATATACTTTATTGAATATGGTTTTGATTGTTTAAGCGCTTTGTGACCCTAGTCTGGAAAAGCGCTATATAAATACAAATTACTTACTTACCTGTACTGTATGGAAGTAAATGTGTGAACTCTGCCTTTAGATATGAAATTCTAACACTATATTTTTTATAGTTTCACACTTTAAATTAGAAAAAACATCAAATTTTAAGCACTATTATCATTTTTCCCTTCTATTTCCTCTTTTTTCAATGCATGAATAGTTTATAGTAAAGTTCAATGTGTAAATTAAATAAAAAACAATTGAAAATATTCAAAATAAATTAGTTTAAAAAAATGTATTTTTTACACTGAATTTATTTCTATAGTTTTTTTTACATTGACTTGTTTACATATGATTTCGTACTACTTTCATTTGTTTTGAAACCAAAATATGTCCAAACATCAGCTTTAAAAGCGCCTTGAGTCCACTGTATCCTCTCGTCCTCAGTCATTGCCGGGATCTCGCAGGTTTTCGTCAGTCCTTTAGCTGCTTAGGGTGTAATGAATGCTGCCATCTAGCGGCCAAACGTTTAATTCCAACACAAAAAATGAAAAACGCTGTTGATATTTGTATGTTAATTGGAAGTAAAAAAGAATGATTTTATTTTTTACACATTTTGAAATGTAAAATATGAAATAAAATTTGAAAATAAAATCAGAATTGAATTTGGCAAAACTTATTTTAAGAAAATATATGGATTCTGATCTGATGAGTATTTTTAAAACCAAAATCAAAAAACACAATATATTGAAGTGTATCAATACTTTCTTACACCTTAATGTTAACACACAATAAGAACAACACATGCATAACAACGTGTTGATACCAGCTGGTAGTTTAGTGAAAATAAAAACCAACTCATTGACACCCATGATACGGACCCGAGTGCTGCCGTGGTCGGCGTCAGGTGTCCGAGGAACGGAAGGAAGCCCTGGTGCGACGGGAGGAGGTTGCCGGTTCGAAGCTGGCAACAAAGAGAGGAAGGCAGCGGCAGGGACAGGACGAGGCGGGGCGTCGTACCCTACAGTCAGTTCCCGTGTTATTTACCTCATTGTTGTTCCCCTCCGGCCCACGGTCCAGCTGGGACGGGGCCCACACAAAAAAAGTACTGGCACCCGGTCAAGCCCCTGATGAACCGGACCCCCCCCGCCCCCCGGTCCGGGGTCCACTCCTCTTATAAAGTGTTCAATCATGTCAGAGAGCTTCACAACATCCTGTTTGACACAAGCTGGCATCGCAGCGACACACCCATCACACACCACAGAGTAGAAACACACAACATCCTCTACACACACACAGCTGCATGTTTGCATAGTTGCTTTCTAATGCTGCGCCTTCAACACCAACTTGAATAAATAGATGGATAAAAACCATAAATAATAGTTTCTAACGTCAACATTGGCCACTGTTGCTATGATGATAAATATTATTATTAATAAAAAAAGGGTTTTCCTGGGATTCGTGAGACTCTGTGGCCAATGTGTAGTACCATTAGCATGTAGCACACAGAAGCTAACTGACTGACAGTGTCTACTCATGCTGACTGTAGCTTCCAAACCTGACTTAAATGAACCTAATACATTTATTTGACGTCCTAGTTATCATTAACTTAGTTGAACAAGCTACGAATAAAAATGTAACCCAACCCCATTAAAGTCAAGTGCACTACCCACATAAACTTTAGCCGTTAGCTTAGCATCTTGGGTGTGGCTCACACAGCCTAGCAATATGAAATTATTATTTATTATTTTAGAATAATTTATTAAACTTTTAAAAGCTACTAAGAAATTCCTCTGATAGTTAACTAACAACTGTTTTTTTTATATATACTGTATATATTTTATATTTTTTAATATTATCAACACCACAACACTTTCTTGAACCTATTTTCTTTTCCTTTTAGTTGTCCTTTTTTTTTGTAAATAATTCATTTTCCCCAAAATAATGTTTATAAATAAACAAGCCTTCAATATATTTTATTTAAAAAAAAAAGAGTGTAGCTTATTTAGCTTTGTTATAGAATAGCATAGCAGAATGACATCTATATATGTTTTATATAATATAAATAACATTTTATAACATTTTTTCATTCTTTCTATTTTCTTGGTGGCCCTTTAAAACAGTGGCGACCTCTGAGCAAATTTTATTTCCGCCCCTGGTTTCCATCAATCCTCACATTACAACAAGATGTAATGAATGAAGATGAAATGTCATGTAGCCTGATTTTTTGTTTGTTTCTAGAGTTCCTGTTTTTTTTTTTGTTCTTGATCTTTTGCAGCATTTAACGCTGTTAAACCATGTGTTTGCGCTTCTGCTCTTGTTAGCATGTTGACGGTAGCATCTTAGCTAATGACGCTTTGTTGTTGTTCTTTTTCAGCATTTTCATGCTGTTAAATGATAACATATGATGTTAGCGCTTCCTCTTTTTTTGACTTGTTTAAGTTAGCATCTTAGCTAATGGCGCCTTGTTGTTGATATTTTGCAGCACTTGTTAGCATGTTTACATTAGCATTTTAGCTAATCATGCTTTGTTGTTGATCTTTTGCAGCATTTTCATGCTGTTAAATTATATGTTAGCGCTTCTTCTTTTTTTGATTTGTTTAATTTAGCATCTTAGCTAATCATGCTTTGTTGTTGATCTTTTGCAGCATTTTCATGCTGTTAAATTATATGTTAGCGCTTCTTCTTTTTTTGATTTGTTTAATTTAGCATCTTAGCTAATGACGCTTTGTTGTTGATCTTTTGCAGCATTTTCATGCTGTTAAATTATATGTTAGCGCTTCTTCTTTTTTTGATTTGTTTAATTTAGCATCTTAGCTAATGACGCTTTGTTGTTGATCTTTTGCAGCATTTTCATGCTGTTAAATTATATGTTAGCGCTTCTTCTTTTTTTGATTTGTTTAATTTAGCATCTTAGCTAATGACGCTTTGTTGTTGATCTTTTGCAGCATTTTCATGCTGTTAAATTATATGTTAGCGCTTCTTCTTTTTTTGATTTGTTTAATTTAGCATCTTAGCTAATGACGCTTTGTTGTTGATATTTTGCAGCATTTTCATGCTGTTAAATTATATGTTAGCGCTTCTTCTTTTTTTGACTTGTTTGAGTTAGCATCTTAGCTAATGACGCTTTGTTGTTGATCTTTTGCAGCATTTTCATGCTGTTAAATTATATGTTAGCGCTTCTTCTTTTTTTGATTTGTTTAATTTAGCATCTTAGCTAATGACGCTTTGTTGTTGATTTTTGCAGCATTTTCATGCTGTTAAATTATATGTTAGCGCTTGTTCTTTTTTTGACTTGTTTGAGTTAGCATCTTAGCTAATGACGCTTTATTGTTGATTTCTGCAGCATTTTCACGTTGTTAAATCATGTGTTAACGCTTCTGCTCTTCTTAGCATGTCGAGGTTAGCATCTCAGCTAATCATGCTAACTGGTTCGTTGTTTCTCCAGTGACTACTCTCAGTGTTTTTTTGCGTCTAAACTTCTGTCGGTTTGCTGACATCATCAGGCAGATTGCGATCCCTCAGCGTGAACTACATCCGTCAGCCATCGGACCTGTTTAAGCTTTCAAACTGAAACCTGAGGATGTCCAGGGCGTCCAGATCCTGACTGGCCTGAGTGCCGCGTTAGCATCTCCAGTAAATAATAGATGCAGCTGCAGAGGATATCGGACGGATCCAGTGCTCTAAGGAGACACACACACACACACACACTCTCTCACACACACCGTTATATTTACCTGTCTCTAACTGGTTTTATTTTATTGTTGCGTGACCTTTTATATTTCTTGTCTTCCTCAGATCTCGTGTGTCGATGGTTTTCTTATGATGTTTTTTTTGACAATGTATAATTAATGACAGCAACAAAATCTTCTTAATTTCTCAAAGTGCTCTCCTTGCTTCGAGCTCTCAGACTCCAGTCGGGATGTATTGATTTCCAATGATCGTCAAATAATCCAGAATTTAAGCTTCGGACGAGAGACAGAGTTTCTGAAGTTCTCAGAGTCTTCAGCGCCACGAAAATCTCTCTCCGAGCTGGAATTCACCTTTGACCTTTCTCTTCTACAGCTGCTTTGTTTAGGAGCAAGATTTGTTTCTTTATTATTTAATAAAAAAAAGGTTTATTAATACAAACATATTTAAAAAAAACAAACAATTTATTATTATTTACTTATTCAAAAGTTTTTTATATAATAAATAGCAACCAAAAAGTGTCTTAAGTAAGTAAGTAATTTATATTTATAGAGTGCTATTCCAGACCAAAAAGCACTTAAACAATCAAAACAATACTCAATAAATATAAACTTAAAAGATCAAGATAACACAGAGAACAACAAAGGAGTAAAATAGATATATATATAATTTAAATTTTAAATTTAAATAATTAAAACAAGTTGCAACAATAAAACAAAAAAAGATAATCAGTTAAATGTTCTTCGATTGAAGTACATTTTTTGGCGTTTTGGTGATTTTATGTCTTGATTATTTGTATAGATATAGATTTGTTTTATTCATTATTCAATAAAAAAAGTCATTTCCATTAAATAAATAAAAAGTTAACGTTAATTTAATAAAAAGGAAATAGTTGAAATAAAAGAAAAATAACGTTTCTTCAATAATGAAGAGATTTCGATTCAAATTATATAATTTTCATTAACGAAATTGCAACCAAAAAAAATGCTTGGATTAAAAAATTACATTTTAAAACGAGTTGCAACAATAAAAAATACAATTTAAATTTTCTTCTACTGAAGTTATATGTTTGTGTTTTGGCGATTATTATGTGTAGCATATTTGTATCGAGGTAGAATTGTTTTATTCATGATTTAATACAAGAGAAAGTTGCTTCAATAAAACAATTTTATTAAAAAGGAAATAGTTTGAATTTAAAATGTTTCTTCAATAAAGAAATTTCAATTAAATAATATATATATATTATAAAGTAAATTGCCAAATATACAGTATATCGAAGCAATTGACGTGTGTTTGAATAATAAACAAATCTCCTTCTAAACAGTTTTCTGTTCGTCTAGTTCTGAGCGTCAACGAAGACTCCCCCTAGTGGCTCATCATTGCATCTGCAGCTGAAGACACGAGTGAAAAGGTGTTTTATTTCCATCGTCAAACATCATTATTAACACAAACAAAAAAATCCCTTTTAGGTCAGAAAACGTGAGTCAAAAAATGCATCATAACAACTCATTATTGTTCCAGAGTGGCTTTGAACCGTCGGCATGTAAACACGAACGCATCACCAACATTTGTTCCCGAGTGAAGCTGTCAATCAAAATCAAAAGTGCAGTGAACTCCTCGAACTGATTCCCTTTAAGTCAAATAAATAAAGTAAGTGCAGCAACAGAGTCAGACACAGCGTAGAAACACGATCAGTTAAAACGAACGAAATCCATTTTTTTTGTGCGTTCTAGACGTGCGGTCGTTCCCAACAGCAGGGGGCGCCACAGGCAGCCATGAAACGGCAAAACGATCGACGATTAAAAAAATAGGCAGCGATAAAATCAAGAGACACTTTTGAGTTTGAACAACAGAATTATTACTCGCTAAATGTTGCTAATCGATAGATGGATTTAATAAATACATCAGTACCGTAATGCCTTGAATAGAGCAGCAGGGAAAGATTGTCTCTTTCTCTGAAACTCCTAAATTGTAAATAACTAATAAAAAGTGCAAAAGTGTCTGAAGTTTATAAATCAAAAGTGATTTAGTCAAAACACAAAACATTAATGTAGCTGCACTTCAGACATTCTAGCACATAATTCTGTGTTACAACCTCAAATGTAACTTTTTTTCCACAATAAACTGGCACTTAAAATCATAAATAATCTGTAACATAAACCCGTTTTTTTTTTTTTTGTTCAGCACTTTTTTTCCCGCTCAAGTGTCTTCAGATCTTCAGCGGAGATGAATCATTCATGGAGCCGAGACAACGAAGCAGGTCATTCCCGAGACGATGTTCTCGCTACGGTTAAATAAAAACGAAGGAGGTCGGCGGGTTCTCTCGCTCGAGTCGCTGGAGTGGAAAGATGGCCGACGCATGCGTGTCTCCGCTCACTTGCAGCAGCACAGGAGGGAACACGGCGATCCTTCCGGGACGCGGAACTTGCCGGAGCTGGGCGTGTCCGTGCACTCGGCGATGAAAGCGTGGAGGTCGCTGATGCGGACCTGCTCCTGCGTCTGGGCCTGGAGGAACCAGAACCAGAACCAACACGTCAGTTTGTTAATAAAAAAACTTCAATTTGACAGTCTTTTATACTTCTGTCCCAGCTACTCTGGGCGAGAGGCGCAGGACTGTCCAGACACTAACACTTGGAAACATTTTAGTTATACCTGAGCCATCTGTTGGACTGTGGGAGGAAATCAGAGTGTCCACACACACATAGAGATCAAACTGAACTTAGAAACAAAATAATAAAACATTTTCTCTACATATTTCTAGACGTGTTTTTCTTTCCATTCAACATGATGTCGGCTCAGCTCCCTAAAGCGCCAACTAGTGAGCGTGACTGGATCTGCAACAGGCTCTTTCAAAGGCCCCTGATATCCAGCGAAGGTGCATTTTCCAGTGGTGTCCCTCAGGGATCAATGTTTGGTCCTTTTTCCCAAAAAAACATTTGTTGAGATTTTTAGGGAATTTTAATAATTTCCAGGTTTTAAAAACATTAGATTTTGAATATTTTAAGATACTTTTCATGCACTTAGACATGTGTGTATTGGCAAGAATCTGGCGATACGATACGTATCACAATACAGAGTCAACTATGCGATATATTAAGATGTATTGGCATACTGAAGGAACAACTAATATATTTAGTTGATAAAATAATATTTTTATGAGAAAAAGTATCATAGGAAACATAGCAATGCAAAGGAAACTGTACCTGTAATACAAGCGTATTCAAGTGGATATTAACATTTTAAGTGTTATTTAAAAAGTTGCTACAGTGTTGATGATTATATATACGGTATTGTGAATAAAAACACCATAGTATTTAAGTGTATCGATGTTTCAGTTCATCTCAAAATCCACCTCTAAGGAGACAGTTGGTCTCCAGAGACTCAGACGTACCATGATGGTGTCGTAGGCTCCGGTGATGAGGGCGATGAAGAGCGACAGCACCATGTAGATGAAGAGCGAGATGAAGGAGTAGAGGTAGACCTGGCTGAAGATCCACACCATGGTGCCGCTCTGCTCCATCTGGGAGAACGTCACGAACATGTCGTCGCCGTTGATCAGCGAGAACAGACACTCGGAGGACAGCGACAGCGTCCGGAACTGAGGAAGACATTTTTTATTTAAAAGTTATTCCATTAAAAATATATGAATATATGAAATATTTTCAAAATTAATGATTATATTTTTCACACACTGAGTTTGGTATTCTTATTCTAAAAATTTAAAGTTTTCTAAATTTAATTTTTCTTTAATTTGTAGCCTTTTAAATTTGGTCTAAAAGTATTTTATAAAAGTATTTGGAATCCGCCATAATGATTGACGTGCCGATGCTTCTACGTCGTCATGTGAACATCTGCGCGTCGCCTGATTGGCTGAAAGTCTGATAAATTTACTCGGTCTGGTGACTCTATTATACCAACATTTTTATATTGAATTTAAAAGGCTATGATTAAAAAAATATTGAATTAGGATCATTTATTTTTTAATTATTGGAATTTAAATATAAAACTCTATGTGTAAAAAGATTAATATAGTTTGAAAACTTTCCTATTTTTAAATTTAAATTTTAAGAAGAAAAAAACTAAAAATCCCAACAAAATTAAATTAAAAGATGAAAGTTCAAAAATAAAAATATCCACCATTTAATATTGTGATTAAAAACTTTCTTAAAAACGTCATCGTTACGTTCACATTTTTTTATATTTGCTCATGTTTTTAGTACTTTTAGTACTTTCAAGCATGATTCCCTTTTTAAGTCGAATAAATAAAGTAAGTGCAGCAACAGAGTCAGACACAGCGTAGAAACACGATCAGTTAAAACGAACGAAATCCTTTTTTTTGTGCGTTCTAGACGTGCGGTCGTTCCCAACAGCAGGGGGCGCCACAGGCAGCCATGAAACGGCAAAACGATCGACGATGATCGACGATTAAAAAAATAGGCAGCGATAAAATCAAGAGACACTTTTGAGTTTGAACAACAGGATTATTACTCGCTAAATGTTGCTAATCGATAGAAGTATTTAATAAATACATCAGTACCGTAATGCCTTGAATAGAGCAGCAGGGAAAGATTGTCGCTTTCTCTGAAACGCTTAAATTGTAAATAACTAATAAAAAGTGCAAAAGTGTCTGAAGTTTATAAATCAAAAGTGATTTAGTCAAAACACAAAACATTAATGTAGCTGCACTTCAGACATTCTAGAACATAATTCTGTGTTACAACCTCAAATGTGTCTTTTTTTCCACAATAAACTGGCACTTAAAATCATAAATAATCTGTAACATAAACCCTTTTTTTTTTTTGTTCAGCACTTTTTTTCCCGCTCAAGTGTCTTCAGATCTTCAGCGGAGATGAATCATTCATGGAGCCGAGACAACGACTCGAATATACGTCCGAGCACGAGCCTAGAAATCTTCAAAACTGACACTGAATAGTAATTAATGAAGAAAGACTAAGAGTCCGAGCGACGTAAGGAGGGAAATAGATGGTGTTAGGAGATAAGTTTGAGAGAGTTTGTGATGAAGGAACTTCGCTGAGACTTTGAGGAAGTGTGTGTGTGTGTGTGTGTGTGTGTGTGTGTGTGTGTGTGTGTGTGTGACCCACCTTGACGTGATACGGTCCGAGCACGATCCAGCCGCAGAAGCAGTATCCCATGTAGATGGCGGCGGCGCAGCAGCAGAACCGGATCACGTTGGGAAAGGCGGCTCTCAGCGTCACGATCAAGATCTGACACAACGACACGTCGGACTCAAACCTGCATTCTGGACCCTACACCCCCACCATCTCACTTACGTTGTACTTCTGGAAGAAGCTGAGGTAGCGGATGACGCCCACCCACACCAGCAGGGTGGAGGTCCCCAGCAGGATCCCGCACACGTCGTACGAAGCGATGTTCTGTCGAAACCCGAAGCGTTAGAGAAGTTCGAGGAGGACGTCTCGCTCTCCTTTCTTACTTTGGACTCGATTCCGATCTTGATGAAGCTGCCGATGATGGTGAAGACGTCGCTGATGATGAGCAGGATGTACCAGCCGTTGATGAACTCCATCCTGTCGCCCCAGCTGACGCCCCGACACAGTTGGGTACCGAAGAACTGAGCGTACTCCTGCAGAGACGTCGGACGCTTCAGCAACTTCTCACGGTGTTTTGAAGAAGAAAGTCCGCACAAGGATGAACTAAAGACAAACTGTCTGGTCTCGACAGACAGAATTAGCAACAAGCTAACTCTTTAGCACATCAACGGTTTGTTTGTTAACAACAAGCTAACTGTTTTCTCATTGTTTCCGTCAACTTTCCTGCTAATTGAGTTAGTATCTCCAAATTGTTCTCACTATGTTTTGTTGATGATGAACTAAAGACAAACTATCTGGTCCTGGAAGTCAGAATTTTTCACAAGCTAGCCAGTTAGTGCATTAACGCTTTAATGGTTAGCAACAAGCTAACATTTTTCTAATAGTTCTCCACAACTACTTAGCTAGTTGTGTTAACATCTCCAACAAGAAGAATGTCCGCGTGTTGAAGAACTAAAGAAAAAAACATCTGGTATTGACAGACAGAATTAGTTACAAGCTAACTTTTTAGCACATCGACGGTTTGTTTGTTAGCAACAAGCTAACCATTGTTTCCGTTAACTTTTTTGCTAGCTGAGTTATCATCTCCAAAAAACGTCTCACTATGTTTTGCAGATGATGAGCCAAAGAAAAACTATCTGATTTTGGAAGTCAGCATTTTTATAAAGCTAGCCAGTTAGTACATTAACGATTTCATGGTAAGCGACAAGCTAACATTTTTAGTTTAGTACATTAATAGTTTTCAACCGCGATTTGTGTTAGCATCTCCAACAAATTCTCACTCCTTTATGTAAAAGAACGTCTGCATCATGATACACTAAAGACAAAATATCAGGCAGAACTCTTTCAAAAGCTAATTTGTAAACACATAAACATTAGCTTGTTAGCAAAAAGCTAACCGTTTTCTAATAGTTTCTCCCAACTACAGTCCTCTGCTAGTAGTGTTAGCATCTCCAACAAGATCTCATAATGTTTCGTAGAAGAATGTCTCCTTGGTGATGAACTAAAGACAAACTATCTGGTCTTGGCAATCAAATATTTACAAGCTAACCTGTGAGCACATCGACGCTAGCTTGTTAGCAACAAGCTAACAGTTTCCTAATAGTTTATCCCAACTACTTTGCCAGCTTTGTTAGCATCTCCAACAACTGCTCAAAACTTTTTCGTAGACGATAAACCAAAGACAAACTATCTTGGCAGATGGAATTATTCTCACGCTAACGTTTAAGCTCATCAACAAGCTAACAGTTTCCTAATATTTCCCACAAATACTTTAGTCTTCGTGTCAGCATCTCGGAAAACTTCTCAAAATGTTTTTCAGATGATGAACGAAAGACAAACTATCTTTTCTTGGCAGGCGGAATTATTCGCAAGCTAACTTGTTAGCACATCAACTCTTTGTTTGTTAGCAACAAAGAGATCGATTATCACGATCAGAATACTACTTCCTGTTTGGTAAATCTACATTTAGTTCAGGCCGTGATTTAAAACGCCAAAAGATTTCGCCTCCTTGTGAGTTTGAGTTCACGGACTTGTTGGACTCACGTGCTGCAGCAGGACTCCCCTGAAGACGGAGCGGCCGCACAGCAGCAGCGACAGCAGGCAGACCAGCGCCACCAGGAGGTCAAAGAACTCGCGGGCGTAGTTCTCGGCTGAAAATAGTTAGTGTCAGCGGGCAAGATTAAAGCTTGTTTGTGGTCGGGGTTCTCACCGTGTCCGGACACGTTGGGGTCTCTGCACTCTTTGATGGACGGCTGGTTGAACAGACGCACCTTCACCTTCCCGCTGTGAGCCTGGTTGTCCATGAGGATCTGAGTGGAAACACAGGCAGTTGTTGGTCAGAACTGTCCTTGAACATTAAACTACGACAGAGGTGTGTAACTGAGGATATGATACGTATCACTATACATGGACAACAATACGACCTATCGTGATACTGTAGTAACAAGTATATATTTGTAGTATTGTCGAGTACTTGACTCTGGTGTAGCAGAATTTACAGACCACATGACTCTTGATGAAGTCGTAACTGATTACATTTGTTTTCAAACCAAAATATGTTAAACATCAGCTTTGAAAGCTGCTGAAGTCGACTGTATCCTCTCATCCTCATTCATCACTGTATCCTCTCATCCTCATTCATCACTGTATCCTCTCATCCTCATTCATCACTGTATCCTCTCGTCCTCAGTCATCACTGTATCCTCTCATCCTCATTCATCACTGTATCCTCTCGTCCTCAGTCATCACCGTATCTTCTCGTCCTCAGTCATCACTGTATCCTCTCGTCCTCATTCATCACTGTATCCTCTCGTCCTCAGTCATCACTGTATCTTCTCGTCCTCAGTCATCACTGTATCCTCTCGTCCTCAGTCATTACTGTATCTTCTTGTCCTCACTGTATCCTCACATCCTCAGTCATCACTGTATCCTCTCATCCTCATTCATCACTGTATCCTCTCGTCCTCAGTCATCACTGTATCCTCGTCCACATTCATCGCTGTATCCTCTCATCCTCATTCATCACTGTATCCTCTCATCCTCAGTCATCACTGTATCCTTTCATCCTCATCATCACTGTATCCTCTCATCCTCATTCATCACTGTATCCTCTCATCCTCAGTCATCACAGTATCCTCTTGTCCACATTCATCACTGTATCCTTTCGTCCTCAGTCATCACTGTATCCTCCCGTCCTCAGTCATCACTGTATCCTATTGTCCTCATTCATCACTGTATCCCTTCTTCCTCAGTCATCACTGTATCCTCTCGTCCTCAGTCATACTGTATCCTCTCATCCTCAGTCATCACTCTATCCTCTCGTCCTCAGTCATCACTGTATCCTCGTCCACATTCATCACTGTATCCTCTCATCCTCATTCATCACTGTATCCTCTCATCCTCAGTCATCACTGTATCCTCTCATCCTCATCATCACTGTATCCTCTCATCCTCATTCATCACTGTATCCTCTCGTCCTCAGTCATCACTGTATCCTTTCGTCCTCAGTCATCACTGTATCCTCCCGTCCTCAGTCATCACTGTATCCCTTCGTCCTCAGTCATCACTGTATCCTCTCGTCCTCAGTCATCACTCTATCCTCTCTTCCTCAGTCATCACTCTATCCTCTCGTCCTCAGTCATCACCAGTATTTCATTGTTTCTTTAGCTGTTGAGGATGTAATCCCTGCTGTCATCTAACAAAAATTAATATTTGCACTTTAATGGTACATTTAAAAATCATTTTATTTTAAACACAATTTATTTAAATATAAACCATAATAAGAACCATCATAAAGTTAAAATATGAAAAAATAAATTGATACAGTACTGCAATTAAATAAAATATGCAAATATTAATTTTTGTGTTGTAATTAAACCTCCAGCCACTAGGTGACAGCACTCATGACATCATCAACAGCTAAAGGAACAATCCTGTGAGATGACTGAGGACGAGAGGATACAGTGGACTCCAGCAGCTTTTAAAGCCGATGTTTGGACATGAGGTCCTGAAAAATAAATATTGCGATATTTGATTTTTCTTCCATCCCTTCGTTCCACTAAAGTATTCTCCAACACCTGAACGCACCGTGATGGCGAAGGTGTAGCAGTCGGGGATCTCGTTGTTGATGATGGTCTGGATGTTGATGGCCTTCAGCTGGAAGTCGATGGTGACGTTGATCAACCTGGAGCGCGACAAGAGACCATTAAACCTCCCCCCGGGTGCGGTCAGCGGGCGAGGAAGAAGGTTTTACTTGTGGAACTTGAGCGTGAAGTTCCTGAGGTCGGCGGCGCCGGTCGGGGGGTTCAGTCCGATGCAGTCTGGGGGAGAAGCGAGATCTCGGTTACAGGAACAGAAACACGTTGCGGCTTCACACACGTCTTTTTCCGACTCACGCAGCAGAAACTAACTTCCTCACAAACTAATAGTCTCATGATTCAAAAACTCAGATATGGAAGTAGATCAGTGGCATCAGAACATTGAAGGATGAATATTACATTTGAAATATTGAAACGTAACATTTTTTAACCCTTGTGTTACCTCAGGGTCACGGTGACCCGAAAATAAAAAGTGGTATTTCTTGTGCTGTCTCTGGGTCAAGGTGAACGACAAGGGATACCACAAACACATCTGTTTTCGGGGCCTTCGGGTCACCTTGACCCATATACAACACAAGGGATACCACTAACACATTTGTTTTCGGGCCTTCGGGTCACGCTGACCCAGGGACAACACAAGTGATACCACTAACACATTTATTTTCGGGGCCTTCAGGGTCAACTTGACCCATATACCACACAAGGGATACCAAAAACACATTAGTTTTCGGCCACTTTTTAATACAGAAATATTTAAATGTAATTAATAAAAAATAATGCTTAATAACATTAAAGTTAATATTCTGATGACCCTGATATACTTCCATATAGTGACTCAAGTGAATAATCATCACTTGTTTCGTGAACAAGAGTTTTTTTCCTTCTGAGAGTCGAGTGCGTTACGACACTCGATGGATTTGTCGACTCGTGTAACGTCCGGGGAGGCAAGCGTTACCCGTGACGACGCGCGGGTCGATGTCGAAGGTGTCGTTGACGGGCACGATGGATCCTCTCTTGTAGAACCTCTGGCACAGCAGCAGCGAGCTGGCGTTGACGTCGGCGCCGGCCACGTAGGCGTACTGAGCCAGAGAGATGTCAGGCAGCGCCAAGTACTGCAAAACCAGACAGAAAAGTATTTTTCGGATCGGCTCCAGAGTCACGGTGACTAAACGTGTGCAGCTTTTTTTTTTGTTCGTGTCCATGACAACCTTGTTGAACAGCAACTGAGGTTGGAGGGTTTGAGTCATGATGTGGGCAGAGAGGGATCTTGGCTGCTGAGTCGCGGTGGATTCACGCCCTGAGTCTCCTCAGTGGAACAACATGTTGCTAAACTTTTATCTTCCATGGAAGAAGAACATGTCGTTCATTTGACAATGACTGATGGAAAAAAACCACATCATTTTTATTTTTTTAATTCAGATTTTAAAACTTTTATGCTTAAAACTTCATGTAGTGACGTTCATTTTTTAAGTAAGCAAGTAATATTTATTTATATAGCGCTTTTCCAGACCAGGGTCACAAAGCGCTTTAACAATCAAAACAACATTCAATAAAGTACATACTTTAAAGATCAAGATAATACTGAGAACAACACAGGAGTTCCAGAAAATCAAGTAAAAGCCTGAACAAATAGAAACGTCTTAAGATGTTTCTTAAAGGAGTCAGTAGATCCATCAAGCACAAAGAGAGAGGAAGATCGTTCCAAAGCTTAGGAGCAACAGCCTGAAAAGATTTCTCTCCTCTGGTCCTGAACCGTGTGCGAGGAACCATCAGTAGATTCTGATCCACAGACCTCAGAGCCCGAGCTGGGGTGTAAGGCTGGATCAGATCAGTGATGTAAGGAGGAGCCTGACCATGAATAGATCTGAAAGTAAGAACCAGAATTTTAAAGTTGATCCTGAAAGAAACTGGAAGCCAGTGAAGAGTTTTAAGGACCGGAGAAATGCGAGTTCTTCTACTAGAGCGGGTCAGAATTCTCGCTGCAGAGTTCTGAATCAACTGCAGACGAGTCTTAAGATGTTTCTTAAAGGAGTCAGTAGATCCATCAAGCGCAAAGAGAGAGGAAGATGGTTCCAAAGCTTAGGAGCAACAGCCTGAAAAGATTTCTCTCCTCTGGTCCTGAGACGTGTGCGTGGAACCATAAGTAGATTCTGATCCACAGACCTCAGAGCCCGAGCTGGGGTGTAAGGCTGGATCAGATCAGTGATGTAAGGAGGAGCCTGACCATGAATAGCATGAATGAATTTAAGCATTGTTATGTTGGCCAAGACATAAAAAACTAATTTACAAACTCTTGGAAGTAATTAACAATCAAAAATGTTACATTTGCGTCATAGTTTTTACATTTGTTTCTGGAAATTGTCTTTTTGTTTCAAAGTTTGAAACGTTTTTTTGTAAATGGGTTTCAAAAATTTAATTTTGCTCAGGGAATTTTAATTTTTCGTTCATAAATTTGTAAATTTGTTTCCAAGTTTTACATTTTCATCAGGAATTTTTTTTATATATTTCAGATTTTTAATAAAAAATGTTCATGAAATGTAGATTTGTTTCAGAGTTTTTATTCATTTTCTTTTTAAGAAATTATAATTTCTTTTCAGTAAATTTTAAAATTGCTTCAGGAAATTGTAAATATAGTTCAGAGTTTTAAAAATGTTCTGGATTTTTTTTCATTTTTTTTAAATTTTATTTTTAGAAAATTGTTATTTTTTTGAAGCAAGAAATGTATCGTTTGTTTCCAGGTTTATTAGTTTGTAAAAATGTTTAAGCAAACTGTACATTTGTTTCAGAGTTTGAAAGTTATTTTCAAGAATTATATATATATATTTTTAAAGGAAATTGTACATTTGTTTAAGAATTTGTAAATTGTTGAGTTTTTAAATTTGTGTCGGGAATTTTTTAAATATATTTCAATGTTTTTAAAAAAAATTCAAGGAATAGGTTATTGTAAATTTGTTTATTAATTTATTTTTCAGCAAATTGTAAATTCGTTTCAGAAAATGTTTTATTTGTTCCAGAAAATTGTAAATTTGTTTCATAGTTTGTCAATTTTTCGGGAAATATTAAATTTGTTTCAGAAAATTGTAAATTTGTTTCAGAAAATTGTAAATTTGTTTCAGAAATTTGTAAATTTGTTTCAGTAATTTGTAAATTTGTTTTAGTAATTTGTAAATTTGTTTCAGAAATTTGTAAATTTGTTTCAGTAAATTGTAAACCGTACACGATGACAGGCGCTCAGTGCAACACGGTTTGTCGGGAACAACAGGTTCTCACGGTGAGAAGGTGAAGATCTCACCTGACCGACGGTGAGAAGGTGAAGATCTCACCCGACCGTGGTGAGAAGGTGAAGATCTCACCTGACTGACGGTGAGAAGGTGAAGATCTCACCCGGCTGACGGTGAGAAGGTGAAGATCTCACCCGACTGACGGTGAGAAGCTGAAGATCTCACCTGACTGACGGTGAGAAGGTGAAGATCTCACCTGACTGACGGTGAGAAGGTGAAGATCTCACCTGACTGACGGTGAGAAGGTGAAGATCTCACCGAGAAGGTGAAGATCTCACCTGACTGACGGTGAGAAGGTGAAGATCTCACCGAGAAGGTGAAGATCTCACCTGACTGACGGTGAGAAGGTGAAGATCTCACCTGAATGACGGTGAGAAGGTGAAGATCTCACCTGACTGACGGTGAGAAGGTGAAGATCTCACAGAGAAGGTGAAGATCTCACCTGGCTGACGGTGAGAAGGTGAAGATCTCACCGAGAAGGTGAAGATCTCACCTGACTGACGGTGAGAAGCTGAAGATCTCACCTGACCGACGGTGAAAAGGTGAAGATCTCACCTGACTGACGGTGAGAAGCTGAAGATCTCACCCGACTGACGGTGAGAAGGTGAAGATCTCACCCGACTGACGGTGAGAAGCTGAAGATCTCACCTGAATGACGGTGAGAAGGTGAAGATCTCACCTGACTGACGGTGAGAAGGTGAAGATCTCACAGAGAAGGTGAAGATCTCACCTGGCTGACGGTGAGAAGGTGAAGATCTCACCGAGAAGGTGAAGATCTCACCTGACTGACGGTGAGAAGCTGAAGATCTCACCTGACCGACGGTGAAAAGGTGAAGATCTCACCTGACTGACGGTGAGAAGCTGAAGATCTCACCCGACTGACGGTGAGAAGGTGAAGATCTCACCTGACCGACGGTGAGAAGGTGAAGATCTCACCCGACTGACGGTGAGAAGGTGAAGATCTCACCTGACCGACGGTGAGAAGGTGAAGATCTCACCCGACTGACGGTGAGAAGGTGAAGATCTCACCTGACTGATGGTGAAGTCGATGAGGCCGTACAGCTCCTGCTGCGTGTACACGGCGTGGGGCTTGTTGTCATGGTAACCCTTGAGGAAGAGGTGCTTGAACGCCGCCGTGTTCTCGTCTTTGAACGTCACGACCATCTGATTGCTGAGTCCGAACATCACCAACTGTCAACGACGGAGACATTTTTTTTTTTGGTCAAGAGTCCGACCCGCGTCACTTCCTGCTCACCTGCACGGTGACGATGACGATCTTCAGCAGCTGCAGGCCCAGCTTGAAGGGCTTGCGGCCCTTGGCGTGGAACTTGTCGCACGGGCTCATGAAGAAGTACTTGAGCTTCCTCCTCAGGGCCTCCTCTTCCTCCTGGTGCTGGTGCACGGAGCCCACCAGCGTCGCCGGGCGAGTCTCTCTGGGGCCGACATGGTCCTGGGAGCCGTACACGGTCCTGGTCGACAGGAGCCGGTCCTTCTCTGAAAAAGACACCATTTTTGAACAGAGTGTCGTCAACATATATCTTTACGATTATAAGCAACACATTTGAAATAATAACGATTAATCCATTATTTATAAAAACCTAATATGGATTAATTTTTTTAAATATAAAAACATATTTACTCGCGCGTCCTTAAATACACGCTTGTAAATATATAAATAGTCAAAGAACGATTGTAGTTTATTTTCGAGTCAGGTGCACATTTTTACAACAACAATGGAGGTTAAAAATAAATGTGTTTACAAACCTGAAGCGCTGTTGTCGAGCGGTGACGTCATGATGAATTAAAAAATAAATCACGCGAACATGATGGTAGTTCACGCCCAGGCAGGTTTAAATGTGTTCGTTTAAAAGATCCTCATCATCTTCACCATCATCATCATCCTCTTCATCACAGAGACTGTGGCGAGCGGCAGGTAAACACACGACGCTACTTCCGTGTGATCACGTGACGCCGTCACGTGACTGAGTTTGACGCTGTCGTCATCAAAGATGGCGGATCATTCGAAAGCCGAGCGACTATTAACATCGTTTATTTACTATTATTTGGAGTGTAGTGTCGTAGCAGTGAAATATTATGAATTAAAAATGAATAAAAAAGAAGAATTCTTTATTTGTTGTCATGATTATAGTCGTTTGCAAATATCTCGGAAATGTTTGATTCGTTTTTTTAATTAAAAAATTAAAACAAACAAACAATTGATTTTGTGACATTATATATGTATGACTATGTTTTTTGTCTTAATGTGTAATAAAAATACTGGCAGGATCTGGCAATACGATACCATGGCCATCTAGAGGCCAGGGGTTGCAACACAAAAATAAAAAAACGCCATGAATATCTGCATGTTTATTATAAATAAAAATACATAGTTATTTATATATACTGTATATATCTAAATATAAATGAATTAATTGGAATTAACTATAAAAGAACTAGGATAAAAATTAAAACGTGAATTTGAAAGCAAAATGAATTTGCTGTTGAACAATTACAGTATAATTAAAAAGAAATAATGGCCTTTGTTCCAGTGGGCGGTGACTTTGGCCGGGAAGCTGCTGTGAGTAAACAATATTTTTATCCCAAGACACACCAAAGTGATCCAACCCTATAGTCTTAGACCGCTCCCGTTCATACAAACAAAGAAACTAGATTAATAAATACCGTGTATGACAAAAAAGAGCACACCCCTCACATTTTTGCAGATATTTAATGTCTTAACGGCAAGAAAAGTAAGTACGCCCTTAAAAGACATACACTCCTAAATGTCCAAATTGATCACTGCTTGTTATTTATATGATCTTTATCTTTTAACTTAGATTGTGTCATCTTGTTCTTTCTCTTTATTTCTCTTGTTCTTATTTTTATTTTTGTTTTCATGAATAATTGCTGTATTGCTGTGTCTAATTGAAAAAAAAAACAATTTCCCGAAGGAGACCTCCTGAGGGATCAATAAAGTTCTACCTACCTACCGACCTATTGTCCCTCCAAAATGTGACTTGTTAGTGTTACTGGGTCTCAGGTGTGTGTAGAGGAGCAGGTGTGTTCAGTTTTGTAGTAAAGCTCTCTCACTCTGTCACACTGGTCACTGAAAGTTCAAGGACAGAAAAGTCCTAGTTGACGTATATAGTCTTGCTAGTCATGTCACCTAAGAGACTGGTGACAGTTGCTGAGAGGAGATCTCTGGACAAACTACTGTCCATCATGGATGATGACATCATCCTCTGAACACTGTCCTCAGTGAACAGAGAATCAGATGGAGCATGAATGCTCCTCCCATGATGCAACACTAATAGACTCAGGGACTCATTCATTCCTTGTGCTATTCATTTATAATTCCGAGTTTGGGGGCAGGAGTGAAAAAGATGATTCTATTCCATGTTAATCTTTTTATCCTTTTCTTTGTCATTTGTCTTTGTTCTTTTTTTTTATCTTTAGACTTGGATTGTGTCATCTTGTCCTTCTTTTTATTGCACCTCGTTCTTGTTGTTGTTTCATGAATCTATCGTTTGTGTTGTTGTTTGCTGGAAAAACAATTTCCCGAAGGAGGTTTAAGAAGGATAAGGTTTTTATCTACCCATAGTGGTTAAAAGAAAAATATTAGAGATATTGATCAGTGCAGATCAAGTTAGATACAAACCATTAATTATAAATTACATCTTTTTTAATTTAATGAACGCCTGCATAACAAGTCAGACCAGATCAGAACCAGTCACACTTCTGCCGTCAAACCAAAGTGACGTCACATGTATATATATATACCTCAGAGAAAGTGCAGCTGGTCACACCTGAGAGGATGAAGCTGGACGCAGAACTCTGGATGAAGACTCTGGTCTTCCTCGTGGTCTTCATCAGCAGGAGTTCACAAGGTGAGGGTGTTTTGTTTCTGGCTTCACTTGTCAGGTGGAGTTTTTGAAAACAGGATCATGGACAAGGTTCATCAAAGCAGATAATAGTGTTTTTATATTGAAATGTTTTTGTTGCTGGGTTGTTTTTTTTTCTAATAATTGAATCAAATAATTTCTATACTGAAAGCTTAAATTGATTTTATTTCAATAATTGCATCAAAAAAAACATTTTCCAAATTGATTTTCTTAACACATAGTTTGATATAGTAATTAACAATATCCTAAAATTACAATCTACATTTCTGTGAAAAGAAAAAATGAACAATTTCCCCACAAAAAATTACATTTTCCCGGAACTAAATTATTATTTACTGAAACAAATATGACGTTTTTTAACAAATGTACAATTTTCTTATAACAAATGTTTAACAATGAATTAAAACTTCATTTTAAAACGTTTGAAACAAATGTAAGATTTCCTGAAAGTATTTTGAGGAGACAAATTCACAAACTATAAAGTGAATGAACAATTTCCTAAAACAAAATGACGATGTAAAGTTTGTTCTTCTCCTCCAGGCTGCCCCCCAATCATCACTCGCGCTAAGTGGGGGGCTCGACCCTACAAAGGAACACCCACCAAACTGAAGCTTCCTCTCAGCCAGGTGTTCATCCACCACACCGTCACCCCCAAACCCTGCCTGAGCATCAAGGAGTGCTCGGATGTCGTGAGGTCCATCCAGCAGTACCACCAGGACAAGAAAGGCTGGGACGACATCGGATACAAGTGAGTCCGTGATGAGAAATTAGAAGCGTCAGAGCTCAGGGTCCACATGCGGGCGTTTGACTGTATTTATGAGGTCAAAGGTCATGTAGATTTTATTAACAATGAAATTTTGTTTATTATTCAATACTTGTCTTTCAATATGACTAATCACTTATAATATCGAATTTAGTCAAATTTTCTAAAACAAATCTACAAACTTTTACAGAAAAATTAAGATTTACTGTAACAAATTTACATTTTACAACAAGAGTACAACATTTTAACGACACCGGTTATTTAAAACGTCTGTTTGTTTGCCCTTTCACACCTTGGGTACAATTTACAATTTCAATTACAAACAACGAGACAAATGTAAAATTTCCCCCAAATTTTTTTTACAAACTCTGAAACAAATGTAAACGTTCCTGGAACAAATGTACAAACTGTTCTAGAGCTACTTTATCATCAGTACTTTCCCTGCTCTGCAGCTTCCTGGTCGGGTCTGACGGCAGAATCTACGAAGGCCGAGGCTGGTTCTGGCAAGGAGCTCACACCAAAGGATACAACGACGTCAGCTACGGAGTCGCCTTCATAGGAAACTACACCCTCCAGCTGCCGAACGAGAAAGCCCTAAAGGCCGCGAAGAAGCTGTTGATCAAAGCGACTCGCACCGGGCGACTGAAGAAGAACTACATTCTGCAGGGACACCGACAGGTGGCGGCCACAAAGTGTCCCGGAGACGCTCTCTTCGCTGAAATCAAAGGATGGGGCCACTTTCTTGAGTGAAGTCCTGTGAAGCCTCTTCTGGTGTGACTCACCTGGGTTTGGTTTAATGGTGAATTAAAAAGATCTCAAACTTGTTGAACATTTTTTAAATGCAAAGGCTTGAGCGAGTTCCTACTAATAAACTGTCTTGACCACTCCTGTTCTGTTGTGAAAGGTCAGAGATCTTTTCCTTTTTTTACACATTTATGCCTGTCATGTGCTGACAATTAATTTACAATGGTGCGTATTGTCAAGGATTTGACAATTCTTAGTATGTGAAATGTAGTACTCCATACACATTGTCACTAAAACACCCACAAAACTGAGCATGGATCGATGGACACTTTCTACCCTGAACGGCTCAATCTTGGTGACGTTGTAAACGAAAGTTACGTCATATATATATATATATATATACAGTATATATATATATATTCATATACTTACAGATGCATTTTCATTAGCAGTAGGAGGATGACACGTCTTCGGTGCTGATACCGGCGTAAATATCTTGTGAATATTTCGTTTCTCATATTTCTTGATCCAAACCAAACGTGCTGCCAGCAGATGGCGATAGTGTTCCTTCAGCTGGTTGAAATCATCGTTTAATAGTAGTATTAGAAGAAGCTGAGTTACTAGTTAGTACGTACACTATCCTGACGCATACTAACCAGTGCACTAAGAGAAGTATGGGATTTGAGACACAGCACTGGTCACTGAAAGTTCCAACATGGCATCTCATCACAACCGTCTCTGAGGATCTTAGAAGACGAACTGTTGCGCTACATAAAGATGGCCAACACACCCTGAAGCTGAGCTGCAGCACAGTGGCCAAGATCATCCTTGCATCGATCGTCCAAAGAAGATGAGTGCAAATTCTTGGCCGTCACCCCCAGAAGAAAGATTCTTCTGAAGTCTGTACACAAGAAAGGTCGCTGAAGACATGTCAACATAGGGCATGGATCACTGGAACCATGGTCTGATGAGACCAGTGTTAGATTAAAATTATTATACACTATACAAATACGCCATACTTAAATTAACGCTAAAAGATAATCAAAATATAAAGTATAAATTACTCGCTTCATCTAAGAGCTTAAACGTTTGAATACACATTCACAATCAACATTCCACTCAGACTGATTAACTGTCTCAAGACAAGCTTGAAACAGAATTAGAGATACGACACCGGTTATTGAAAACGTCTGTTTGTCTGCCCTTTCACACCTTGGGTCGTGGATCAAAGAACGAAGCGGGACACATCTGTGAGGGGGGGACTAGGAGACAGAACCCCCACCCAAGAACATTTGAATGATTAGAAAAGGAAACAAATTAGGAAGTACTCTCCACAGGGGATCGTGGCACAGGGAGCTTGAAGGAACCAATATGGCGATAGGGGGAGGACATCCCGGCCCGGAAATTTGCCTTAACTATAGCGATATTTCTACAGTTCTAGACCTTTTCTCACGGGGCTATTTACCTGTAAAGTCGCCGGTAAAAAGTGCCTCCGATCGATCGTAAAGCTTTTATTTTGTTTGACTTGGAGCGGCGAATAAACGACCCGTGACACTCTGCATTGACCATTTTTCTCCACAAAGCGAAGCATAAGAACCGGAAGTGACTGCGTTTTGGAGCGACCGTAACGGACTCCTGTTTTGACCGTTTTAAATGGTGTCGTGACCCGGATTCGTAGTGGAGAGTCTTCGACAAAATGAACAGCGACTTACTGAAGTTTTCTCAGCCAAGCGAACGGGCCCAAACTAAGGTAAGCAGAAAACCTCTTATATACATTTCTGCATTTAGTTTCGTCTGGCTGAGTTAACCGATGTCTGGAGCCGTGTGAGTTGAATGGGTTGTAAATGGTTCCGCTTCTAAGGCAAAGAAAAAGATAGCTTGTGGTTGTTGTTGTTGTGTGGTGTGGTTTGATTTTCCATTACGACTCTCGGTCTAAATAGTAAGCAAAGATTGAATAAAATTGGCTTGGGATTCTTTCGTGTGGCAAACTAAGCTCAATTGGCACGTTATAGAGGCATTTATTTCACCCCTTTAGAGACCGCTTGAACCCCGAAAGTACGAATGAAATGTTTTCTTTAAAAAAGCTTTTCTTGGTTAAATAATCAAGTTTTTTATAGGTTACGCTGCCTTATGAGTACTTATATTATGATAAAAAACAAAAACAAGCTTTCTTGATTAATGCAACGTTAACGCTAATGTGTGTTTTTCAAGTTTTAAATAAAGAAATGTATAGATAAACTTTCTTAAATTTCTATTGGCTTAAAAAGAGAGTTTTTTGACTGCGAGTTTATTTTAAAAAAGAGTAAAAACAGCTACTTGGTCTTTACCAAGTTATATGAATAAGTTGTTTTACGGTCAACTACCGTAGACTTCTATTGGTTGAAAAAGGCGTTTTTTCCTTGTGAATTTCATATTACAAGTTTTTCTATAAAGAATTGTAATATAAGTATTCAAGCGTGTTATAATCTTTTTGGTGAAAAAAAGCATTTCTTGCGAGGATTGGTATTCTTCAGTTTCTATTGGGTTAAAAAAGAGTTTTTTCTTGTAAGTCCTACAAGTTTTTTTTAAAGGGTAAAAACATTTCTATCGGTACACATAGTTTTCTGGTCAATTATCTTAGAAACTTCTATTGGGTTAAAAGGCGTTTTTGCTTTTGATTTCCATATCATACGTTTTTTAATACATTTTGGGATTATAATATAGGTATTCAAGCGTAACAGGTCTCTTATAGAGAGGGAGACAAACAGTTGGTGTAAAAAATTAATAAAATAAAAATAAATGAGGAAAAAATAAAATAAATAAGAAATGGATTTATCTGAACTACGGGTAAAATGGCAGTCTTGTGGAATAGGATCATGTGGTGCTTTATTGTTTCTCTCTGTAAGTTCATAGGTGGAATTTATTCTGTTGGACGGACAAATGTTGTGAAAAACTGGTATGAATGGTCTAAAAAGCAGAGAAAGGTTGGAAATCTGCCTGATTGGAGCATGCAAATGCCTGAAGAAGATATTCATGGAGAAACTGTGAAAAACATCAGTCTAGAACTTGAAGTCATTAGGAGGAGAAAACAAGCATGTTGTTTAGTGAAAAATACAGACTGGCTTTGTTAAAATGATAAAGTTGAATACTGAAGTGATGGCACCAGTGAAAACCCTAAAAGGGAAGTTGTTAATGACAATAATGAAACTGAAAAAACAGATTCACCACCACCTAACTTAGAAGGTGGAAACCAAAATGTAAATCCACAACTGTCAGACAAACATTATTTTAATCCTTATGCACAAGTTTCTGCTGAATTGCAAAAAATGGTAATAAAAGATAAAGTGAGCACCCAGGCACCAGCCTTCAATGTTACAGGAGGGCAGCTGAGGATGGATCAAGATGGTAATGAAAAAGACAAAACAAAAATGATAAATTTAAAAGAGATTATGGATAATGTAGCAATAATAACACACAGGCAATAAATTCTCACGAGAGATCTGGTAGACAAAGCAGAAAAAACACTTAGCAGATCAGTTGAGATAGCAATACGACAAGGACAAAATAAAGAAGATAAAGATGTGAGTGCAGCTCTGAAAGTACACTAGAGACTATAGAGCAGCTAAGTGAGCAAGTAAATGACAAATCAGAAAAATTGAAAAAGAAAAAGTACAGTTGGAAAGAAAGCAGCAGTGAGGATGAGGAACAGGACAAACATTGTAAGTATAGACTTGATCCAGGCACGCCACTGAAACCCTCTAAACATACAGTTAAAACTAGAAAAGGTGAGAAAGTTGACTCCTGTGTCCATCAGTTGTAAGTTGTAAGTAAGGGGAAGACATTTGAGTAAAAGTGGATGTGTGAATCAGTTGCTAAAATGGTCAATTAAGAATGGTCTGTGAATAAGAAATGATAAAAACAATTGGTCAGAAGGAAAGATGTTTTTCAGGGCAAGACAGTGATGCACAGAAGATTCTAGTTGACTTTGAAAAAAAAGGTACAAGATTGCATTACAAAGCCCATGAGATATATATACGTTTTTTGTCAGGAATTGGTTAATTACAGAAGTTGAATTTATCATTGAAAGTGAAAATGGTTACTCTTGCAATCTCATTTAGAAGGCATGGTTGTGACAGAGAAGTCTTAGCAACATAAATAAATTGTGGTGACATTGATTTGAAAAGAAAACTAAAAAGTTTCAATATAAAATGGATGTAGTTTTACTACATACTGCCAGGAACAGGCAGGAGGGCAGTGGACGTGTGTTTTACTCTCTCCAACCAGGGTCAAAATCAGTGGAGGATATAACAAATCAAGTCAAGGGAACGCAGGATTTTCTGACCTGGATGAGTAGACACACTCAAAAGAGAATTATCATCAACCACATTCCCCTTTCCGAAGAAACACGCGGATAAGTACATGGGGAAAATACCCAATTTTATTAAATTAATAAAATAAATTCATGGTCAGAGCTACTCCTGAATGAAGGTTATTTGTGTGTAGGTTGAAGAAGATGGATTTCTGGGATCGGTTTTTCCTCTGCACGCCTGGAATCGGGACATGGAAGAAGAGGACTAGATGACGAAGGAGATCAGTCACACCGACTATGGAAGATGAAGAACAATCAGACCGACTAAAGATGATGATGATGATGATGACGATGATGATGATGATGATGATGATGATGATGATGATGATGATGATGATAATGATAATGCTGATGGACTGGACTACTGTGAAACATGATGAAAGACCACTTCAGAATAGGGCCAAACCTTGTGTCACCGTTTAAAAAATATTAATATTGAAGACAAATGATTATACTTTCGGTTATACATATAGCATGTGCAGGTACATGATGATAATATGTTGTTGGGAAGATGATAATATTAGATAAAAGACGATAAAATGTTGCTGCTGAACAACTATTTATTTAGAAATTTGGACTTTTTTGTTTATGACGTGACCTATAAAGGCCATGTCAACAGGGGGAGTTGTTAGATTAAAATTGTTATACACTATAAGTATATGCCATACTTAAATTAATGCTAAAAGATAATCAAAATTAGAATTAGAGATATAACACCGGTTGTTTAAAATGTCTGTTTGTCTGCCCTTTTACACCTCGGGTCGTGGATCAAAGAACGAAGCAAGCCACACCCGAGAAAGGGGGGCTAAAAGACGGAAACCCCCACCCGAGAACATTTGAATAATTAGATAACATTAAGGCAAACTAGGAAGTCTCGCTACGGGGGATCGGTGGCACAGGCAACTTGAAAGAACCATTTGCCGGAAAGAGACGACCTCCTGGCCGGGAAATTTGCCTTAAATATAGCGATGTTTCTACAGATCGGGACCTTTACTGCCCGAGGCTATTGACCTATATAGCCGCCGGGAGAAAGTGATCGTAAAGCTTGTATTTTGTTTGACTTGGAGCAGCGAATAAACGACCCGGGACACTCTGCATTGACCATCTTTCTCCACAAAGAGAAGAATTAAGAACTGGGACAGGAAGTGACGGCGTTTTGGAGCGACCGGAACGGACTCCGTGTTTTGAACGTTTTAAATGGTGCCGTGACCCGGATTCGTGGTGGACAAGGAGCAGCGACTGATTGAAGTTTTCTCAGCCAAACGAACGGGCCCAAACTAAGGTAAGCAGAAAACCTCTTATATAAATTTCTGCATTTAGTTTCGTCTGGCTGAGTTTATCGATGTATGGAGCCATGTGAGTTGAATGGGTTGTAAATGGTTCCGCTTCTAAGGCAAAGAAAAAGATAGCTTGTTGTTGTTGTGTGGTGTGGTGTGGTTTTCCATTACGACTCTCGTCTATATAATAACCATAGATTGAATAAAATTGGCTTGGGATTCTTTCGAGTGGCAAACTGAGCTCCATTGGCACGTTACAGAGGCATCCATTTTCACCCCTTTAGAGATCGCTTGAACCCCTTTTCTTGGTTAAATAATCAAGTTTCTTGGTATAGTTACGCTGCCTAGTGAGTACTTATATTATGATAAAAAACAAAAACAGAACCGGGACGGTAAGTGACGGCGTGTTGGAGCGACCGGAACGGACTCCGTGTTTTGAACGTTTTATATCTGTGGATAATTAGTTACTAGTAAGTATGTACACTAACCTGATGCATACTAACCACCAGTGCACTAAGAGAAGTATGCGATTTGAGACACAGCACTGGTCACTGAAAGTTCCAACATGGCACCTGTTATAAGAATTTAAAGGATCAAAATGTGTTCCTCACAAGTCGGTGCCTCGTGACTGATAAAACCACATACCATGACGTTTAATCAACAAACTGTAGATGGTTCTTGTCTTATTTTTGCCAACCGAAGATAAACTCCCGCCAGCGCGTGTGCTCTTTCTAATCATCGTTCATCTTATCTGTAAACCTGATCCAGCCTGTTTGTGGCTGACGTATCTGAAACTAAATAAAAAGCGTGAGGGAGCGAAAGATTGTTGGTGTTCACTGAGATTGTTTGAGTGTGGTCTCTACGATCTGAGTGTCTCTACGATCTGAGTGTCTCTACGATCTGAGTGTCTCTACGATTTAAGTTTTGACTCTTGTTGTTTTTCACTCTGTCCAGGCATCGAGAACTTGACAAATTCTCTGAACAACTTGGTCCTTCGAGCCGGATCGCTACGACTGTTCTAATCCCTGGGAGAAAGCCCACAGGTCAGCGGTGGTTCCTTCCTCGTTCTTCACACCACCGGAGCAGACAAACGCGATCCAAACCCAGTGGCCGGACAAGTGACGCCAACTAAGGTCAGTAGGATCGTTCAGACGTGAAACGATAGATTCTTAACGAAGAATGTACTCAACATAACGTACATTGAGGGGAACGGTGGTGCGGGTTTACAGCCATCGTTGGAGCCTGTTCTGGTGATTCCGTCTCAGAACTTAATAGAGCTGCCTGAAGACCTTAAGTGTAAAAACTTAAGGATTGTCATTTGTTGATTGTCAAATAAAAGTCTGTTAACGGGAGTGAATTTTAAACACCAAGTATTTGGGCGCCTTACCAAAAGTTGGGAAAGGTAGAAGCTTGACAAATAGACCGTTCCAGACTGATAAAAAGCAAACAACAATGGCACGAAAAATGAAACGGGGTGAGATCACAGGGGAGTTTGATAAACTTGCCCAGATAATGGAACAACGATATACCGGTTGCACCGAGTACTTGAAGAAATGGCAAGAAAGATATAACCATCCGAAGATACAAATAAAACAGGAGAATTGCTCAGACAGCTGTCGCTTCATGACAGAGCAAAACAACAGACTAAAGAAAGTCCCGGTAAACAAATCAAGATTGCACGAATCTGGCATGAACATGCTTATCTTAAAAACAGATAAGAAAAAACTTTGAAAAAACAGTGATCACGTGTTTAAACAACGAAGAAGTTTGTTACGTAAGGTCTGAAGACAATGAGACTGTGACTCGACGAAGACGTCTTACCGGACAAAACCAACAACACCAAGACCAAGGGGCTGCAGGAGGCGCCATCCTGATCCCCGTTAATACTGCTAAGACCAGAAACTCTGACTCAGACAATGACGTGACCAAGCCAAAACCCGAGAAGAGAAAAACTAAACCTCTTCCCTAGACCAAAAATGCAGAATAACTAGAGCTATGAATAAATGTTTTTTCTAGCTAATCGTCTGCTGATTAACCTGTCCCCTAGAGTGACAGCTCATGTTCAAGCCTACGTGACCCAAGTAATGTACCAGGCCATAACCAGGGATGGTGACTTTGGCACCGAAGTGTGACCACCAGGTATCTTGCCTCGCTCACAAGACAATACGTCCCGCCTTCTTGTTTGCAGTAACGAATGTAAGGCGAAGAGACAGAGCGGTTGGCACAGTGGTGAGTGAACTCTGCTGGTAGAGTCTCGGTCCTGGTTTTCTCCAATAAATCCTTGTCTATAGCTCATTTCTGGTAAAAAGGCAATTTTAGAGTGGTTAAATATTTGTATATTTAAACTCTTGCTCTGTCCCATTCTGTCCAAGATAATTCTGTTTCTCCTGTTGCTTGTTTTATACTTTCATACTTTTATACTTTTCTACCTTTTCATCACCATATATCATGTTTTACTGTTTACAGCTGCCTCCTAAGTGAGGTCCAATTTGATCAACAGGAGGGAAACGTATAAGAATTTAAGTGATCAAAATGTGTCCCTCACAAGTCGGTGCCTCGTGACTGATAAAACCACATACCATGACGCTTCTGAAGTCTGTACACAAGAAAGGTTGCTGAAGACATGTCAACATAGGACATGGATCACTGGAACCATGGTCTGATGAGACCAGGATTAGGTTTGGTTCAGATGGTCTCAAGCATATGTGGTGGCAACCAGGTGAGGAGTACAAGGATAAGTGTGTCGTGCCTACAGTTGAGCATGGTGTTGTTACATTTCATTGAGGGAAACATGAACTCCAACATGTACTGGGAAATACTGAAGCATGGATCCCCTCCCTCCAGAAACTGGGTCACAGAGCAGTGTCCCAGTACCTTAATGACCCCCAAACACACCTCTAAGACGACCACTGCTTTACTAAAGGGGCTGAGGGTAAAGGTGATGGACTTGCCAAGCAGGTTTTCAGACCTAAACCCAACAGAAAATCTTTCGGGGAATCCTCAAACGGAAGGTGCAAGAGCGCAAAGTCCCAAATATCCGCCAGCATCTGTGATGTCGTGGTGGAAGAGTAGAAGATTGTTCCAGTGGCGACCTGTTCTGGAAAACAATGGTGGCCACACAAAATAATGATACTTCAGGCAACTTTCACAAAAGGGTGCTCACTTTTGTTGCCCGGGGTTTAGCTATGAATGGTTATATTTTGAGTCATTTTGAGGGAGAAATCCATTTACGCTGTTATATAAGGATGACATTTCTTTTTGTCATTGTTGTCCCATGAAAAGATAGACTTGACTATCTGCATAAATGTGACAGGTGTGCCTGCCTTTTGTTCAAGGACCAAGAAATAAATAATGAATAGAATCAAGTTGTTTTTCATTCCATTCAGTAGGAATGGAGCCAAGAACGAGAGAAATGTCCTACATACACACTTGAAACCCACACTAATCTAATCTAGTTGACCTATTTAGTTTTAGTAACATTTAGTTACTTGCTAGTCATGCCACCAATAGTGGTTAAAAGGGATGTTGATCAGTGCAGATTAAGTTAAATACAAACCATAAATGATAAATTATATAATTTGTTTATTTAATGAAAGCCTGCAAAACATGTCAGACCAGATCAGAAGTGACGTCACGTGTATATATATATATCTCAGAGAAAGTTCAGCTGATCACACCTGAGACGATGAAGCTGGACGCAGAAATCTGGATGAAGACTCTGGTCTTTCTCGTGGTCTTCGTCAGCAGGAGTTCACAAGACTACCACGGCCCACCAGGTGAGGATGTTTTGTTACCGGCTTCACTTGTCAGGTGGAGTTTTTGAAAAGAGGATCATGGACAAGGTTCATCAAAGCAGATAATAGTGTTTTTATATTGAAATGCTTTTGTTGTTGGGTTCTTTTTTTCTAATAATTGAATCAAATAATGTTGTTGGCTTGGAAATTATTATACACTATACGTATACGCCATAGTTAAATTAATGCTAAAAAGATAATCAAAATGTAAAGTATAAATTACTAGCGTCATCTAAGAGCTTAAACGTTTGAATACACATTCACAACCAACATTTCACTCAGACTGACACACTGTTTCAAGAAAAGCTTGGAGCAGCTTTATAGCCCAACAGCGATAAGTTTAAACATCCGTCTGTCTCCCCGGCTCACACCTGTGGGCGTGAAACAAAAGAACAAAACGGAACACACCCAAAGAAGGGGGGCTGGAAGACAAAGGAACTTGCCCACACAACAGGGAAGCAAGGAAGTTACTCTCCAGGTGACCCGAGACAGGAACTAACGTGAAAGAACCACTGCCCCGGAAGAGACGACCCCCTGGACAGGAAACTTTCCCTTAAATACAGCGAAGCCCCATAACACGAGACCGTCTTTCCCGGAGCGATTGACCTGTAGAGCTGCCGGCAAAGAGCGAGTCCTTTCGATCGTAAAGTTGTATCTTTGTTTGACTAGGCTAATAAACGACCCGTACACTCTGCATTTTGACCTTTTCTTTCCATAAAGCAAAGTATTAAGACCGACCGGACGTGACGTTGTGTTGGAGCGACAGAAACAGACTAAGTTTTAATCTTTTTAATGTCTATACTGAAGGTATTTCAATAATTGCATCTGAAACTATAAACATTTTCCAAATTGATTTTCTTAACACATAGTTTGATATCCTGATTCGAACAGTTAACAATATCCCAAAACTACAATCTACAATACAAAATATTTTTTTATAAAAACAATTAAAAAAAACATAAAGTGGATTAACAATTTCCTAAAACAAAATTACAATGTAAAGTTTGTTCTTCTCCTCCAGGCTGCCCCCACATCATCACTCGCGCTAATTGGGGGGCTCGACCCTACAATGGAACACCCACCAACCTGACGCTTCCTCTCAGCCAGGTGTTCATCCACCACACCGTCACCCCCAAACCCTGCCTGACCTTCCAGGAGTGCTCGGCCGTCGTGAAGTCCATCCAGCAGTACCACCAGGACAAGAAAGGCTGGGACGACATCGGATACAAGTGAGTCCGTGATGAGAAATTAGAAGCGTCAGAGCTCAGGGTCCACACACTGTTTGGCTCTATTGATGAGGTCAGAGATCATGTAGATTTTAATAACGATTTGATTTTGTTTTTTATTATTCAATACTAGTCTCTCAATACGACTAATGAGTAGTAAAATCTGGATTTTGTCAAATTGACAAACTTTTACAGAAAAGTTAACATTTACTGTAACAAATTTACATTTTTCTGAAACAAATGTAAAATTTCCCGGAACAAACGTACAAACTCTTTTAGAGCTACTTTATCATCAGTACGTTCCCTGCTCTGCAGCTTCCTGGTCGGGTCTGACGGCAACGTCTACGAAGGCCGAGGCTGGTTCTGGCAAGGAGCTCACACCAAAGGATACAACGACGTCAGCTACGGAGTCGCCTTCATAGGAAACTACACCCTCCAGCTGCCGAACGAGAAAGCCGTAAAGGCCGTGAAGCAGCTGTTGACCTGTGCGACCGCCGCCGGGCGACTGATGGGGAACATCACGGTGCGGGGACACCGAGACGTGGTGAATACGAAATGTCCGGGAGACGCTCTCTACGCTAAGATCAAACAGTTGTCCTCTTATGCCGTCGGAGAAGAAGATGACGGTGATATGTACAAAGAAGGGGCGGGTGATATGTCCCACACTGACGGACCAGGGGGGGGTTATATGTACCACACTGACGGACCAGGGGCGGGTTATATGTACCACACTGACGGACCAGGGGCGGGTGATATGTACGGATACGGGGGGCATGATGTGTTCAACTCTGCCGTACCAGTGGAGAGAAATCTTTCCAGCCTGTTGCTCCTAAGCTTTGGAACGATCTTCCTCTTCCTCTGTGTTTGATGGAACCACTGAGTCCTTCAAGAAACATCTTAAGATCTTTATTTGTGCATTTTCTTAACTTTCTTGGGGCTGCTGTGTTTATCTAATGCTAGCTATCAAAGTATGTACTTTGACGGTGTATTGTTTTCGATTCTTGGGGAGCTTTGTGACGCTGGTCTGGGGAAAGTCTTTACAAGTACTAACTTACTTACTAAAGTTCTGTGAAGCCTCTTCTGGTGGTTTTGTTTAAAGGCGAATTAAAAAGATCTCAAACTTGTTGAACACCGCCATTTTGTTTTAATGCAAAGTTCTTGAGCGAGTTTCTACTAATAAAATACTTCACAAATCTCTGTCTCCTTTCTCTGGACCATGCCTGTCATGTGCTGACAATTAACTTCCAATGGTGTGTATTTATCATGGTGTGGAACGGAGAAACCCAGGCGCAGAGGTAATTTGCATAGACTTGGTTTTATTCCGTGGGGAAGGCAGAGGTGTAGTCAAAGTCCAGTAATCGGCAACAAAAGTCAATAGCAAGGGTAAGGCAAACTCGGCGTCAAGGGACAGAAACAGGTCGAATAACACAACAGGCAGGAATGAGTCTTGGTTGGGACAAAGGTAAGAGACAGGGTAGGAATACTTAGCGGCAGGATACAGGAACTAGAAAATGGTGATGACAAGACAAGGGTGTGACAGAGAGAGGGGGCTTAAGAACACAGGGGAGCAATCAGCAGCAGCTGGGGGCGGGACTAACAAGACACTGCTGGGGACAATTACTACTCAGACAGGGGGGAAGTAAGACTAGCACAGACACAGAAGGGAGCGGATTTCACAATAAAACCGGAAACACAAGGGCTGTGTCTCAAATCGCATACTAATCTTAGTATGCTAGAAGTTAGTATGCATCAGTTTAGTGTACGTACTAACTAGTACGCAAATTCTCCACAGATAGTATGTCTCAAATCAAACCCTGAAGCTACACACCAACCGGAAATCACATGACAGCTTCTTCTTCTACTTTTATTTAACAATGTTTCAACCAGCTGTTGGAATGCTATCGCCGACACCTGCTGGCAGCACGTTTTGCAAGTTTGGAAAAAGAAATAAAGAAAAAATATGAGAATCTAAATAATCGCGAGATATTTAAGCTGGTATCAGCAGCAAAGACGTGTTTATCCATTATCATATATATGCATTTATATATGACTATATATATATTATATATGATTTAAAATGTCACTAAGATGGAGGCTGTTTAGTGTGGTTAGTGTCCATCGAACCATGCTCAGTTTTGTGGGCGTGTTAATACGCCAATTTAGTGTGCATGGCGCACTAAATTTCGCATACTAAGAATTGAGACGCACTAACGCACTAAAAATACTAAATTTTAGTACGCTAGTATGCGATTTTAGACACAGCAAAGGAGGAACATGTAGACTCATGACAGTATTGTCAAGAATCTGGCGATACAATCACAATACAAGGTCAACGATACGATATATAGTGATACTGAAGTAACAAGTATATAAGTAAAGTATTGTCGAGTACTTGACTCTGGTGTTGCAGTATTTACAGACCACATGACTCTTGACGAAGTCGTAACTGCTTTCATTTGATTTTTAAACCAAAATATGTCCAAACATCAGTTTTAAAAGTTGCTGGATTCACTGTATCCTCTCGTCCTCAGTCATCGTCGGGATTTCAATACTCGTTTAGCTACAGAGGACACAATGACGTAATGACTAGTGGTCGGAAGTGTAATTCTAAAAAGACAGTTGTTTTTTTTTAAATAATATAAAATATTTAATAACATTGACGGTACAGTTGTGTATTGGATATAATCTGGTTATATAATACGTATCACGATACAGGGTCAATTATCCGATATATAGTGATACTGTAGTAACAAGTATATATGTGTAGTATTGTCGAGTATTTGACTCTGGTGTTGTAGTATTTACAGACCACATGACACTTGACGAAGTCGTTACTGCTTTGATTTGTTTTGAAACCAAAATATGTCTAAACATCGGTTTTGAAAGCTGCTGGAGTCACTGTATCCTCTCGTCCTCAGTCATCAGTGGAATTTCATTGTTCCATTAGCTTCTGAGCATGTACTGACTCCTGCCATCTAGCGTCCGGAAGTTTAATTGCAACACAATAATAAACAAACACCATGAATATCTGCATGTTAATTATAAATAAAAATATATAGTTATTTTTATTCATACCTTATTGGAATTAACTATGGAACTAGGATAAAAATTTAAATAAAAGAAAAGACAATGCTTCTCTTAGTATCAATGTCTAATAGAAGGAAATCTAACTCTTCAAACAGACCAATTCACTGTGAGAAGAAAGACGCTCGGAGATCATGTGTGTATTTATTTGAGGGAGAAACACACATCAAAACAAACACGTGTGATGTTGGTCCTAATCTTTTAGTTGAAGCTGAAGCTCAGCGTTGTCTTGGTGCCGCCGAGGCGTCTGGACTCAAGTATCTACGGAGGATAAACCTTGCGTCAGGTCAGTAACATCCATGAATGAATCGGGTGACGCAGCTCATCCAGACCATGTATTTGTCTTAAAGTAAACGGACTAGATACAGACTTCAGAACCAGGAAGGACGTTTAAATCGGCATCAACGACACACTTGACGTGAACAAACAAAAACACACTCCAGAGTCACACGTCTAAAACCACCAGAGTTTCTTTTGAACGTCCTCATCTGCCGTCCAGGGCTTTGTCTCTGGCGATGACCGACTCGTTGAACTTGATCATCAGCGTGGTGCCTTTGTGCCAGTGGGCGGTGACTTTGGCCGGGAAGCCGCTGTGGGTGAGGATGGCCTCCACGACGCCCGCCGTGAACGCCGCACAGTTTAAGCTGCTGTTCTCTTTGGGGACGGAAATATAGGCGTTGATGAGCGGCTCCTTCTCGATGATGTAGTAGGTCTTGTCGTCGTCGTTGGCCTGCTCCAGCTTGTCCGCCTCTTTGCCGAACAAGGACTTCCACACGTTCACCTACGAAAGTCACGGGTAAGGTAAGGTAAGGTACGGTAAAACTTTATTGATATTGAAATTGTTTTTTTCCAATAGCCAGCAATTTTTCATAAACAATAAAAAATAATAAATAAAAATAAAATAAGAAGAAGAACATAAAGAGAAAGAACAAGATGACACAATCTAAGTCTAAAGATAAAGACAAAGAACATAGATCAAAGAAAAACAACAAAGACAAAGGATACAAAGACTAACATCCAGATACTTTCACTCCACTCCTGCCCCCGAACTCAGAATTGTACAATTTAATAGCCCGAGGAATGAATGAGTCCCTGAGTCTATTAGTGTTGCACCTGGGTAGGAGCATTCGTGCTCTCATTCTGCTTCTCTGCTCACTGATGACAGTGTTCAGAGGATGACTGTCATAATCCATGATGGACAGTAGTTTGTTCAATGATCTCCTCTCAGCAACTGTCACCAGTGAGTCCAGCTTTATTCCAACCACAGAGCCAGCCCTCCTGATCAACCTGTCCAACCTGTTGACACTCCTCTTGGACACATTTCCACCCCGACACACCACAGCATAGAACAGGACACTGGCCACCACAGACTGGTAGAACATGCAGAGGAGCTTCTTGCAGATGTTAAATGATCGAAGCCTCCTCAGAAAGTACAGCCTACTCTGAACCTTCTTATATACATGGTCTGTGTTGCAGGACCAGTTTACTGTCCATCCACACGCCAAGGTACTTATAGTTGTCAAAAAAAAAAAAGTTGTTGGGTGGTTTTTAAAAAAAAACTGTCGTAACAGTTGTCGTAGCAACTCACCTTGATGAACAGCAACATATTCAGCACTTTGGTCTCCCTCTTCCCGTTCTTCTCTCTCAGCACCAGCACGTCCAGCATGCTGGCGCCGACACTCTGACCCATGTCGGCCAGTCGGGTCTGGAGCTCGGTCACGGAGTAGACACGGCTCTGACAGTACTGGACCATCTCGGAGAACAGGAGGGCGAAAGCACTCAGGCTCACTTCGGTCTTGGGGCGGGTCAGAGGTCGCTCCAGGATGTTGGACTTCCCTCGAGTGAATCGCGTGTCCATCCTGATGCTGGCGGGAGAGAAAGATCGCAGCGTTCACTTGGATCCAACCATTTTGTTTCACGGACAAGAGTTGAATAGTGAAAGCGGCATCTTGTTGTTCGTTTTTTCAAGGCAAAACCAGTTACGAAAATGAGAAATATTTAATATATAAATTGATAAATATTGAAATGGCAAACTAATTTCTTGTGACAGTGTTTTAGAATATTTTTTTAAACTCTTAAATTATATATATTTAAGCAAAACTAGAAAAAAACAAGATGAATGTTCATTGTTTTCATTTAGACAACGTTGGAATGGAATTAATATCATGATATATGTACAACAAATATCTGCCTCAAGTCAAGTTTGACAATAGAGATGACAAACATGTAATAAATAAATTAAATATTTGACATTTTTTTGATCTACAAGTCGTCGACACATCATTCTGTGTCATTGTTATGATGCAGTGGAGTCTATGGTTAGCTGCTGCTGTTAGCCGGGAGGGCTAACAGCTAGCAGGTTCGCTTCTACAGCATTTCGGCGATTTCACAGGTTTAACGAGAGTTAGACTGGAAAAATAAATACAATATACGCGAATGAACCCGTTTTGAATGTATGAATCGTAAAGGATGAAGCCTACCTTAATCGAGATAAATAAACAGCTTCACTTCCGCCTTTCTACTTCTTCTACGGTACTTGGAAATCTTGCGCAAAGGCGACCCCTAGAGGAAGAGAGTAGTACACAGCAAACTAAAAAGAGGAAACATCCGATAAAGTGAAATAAAATTCAAAATTGATGAGGTTATAATTATGTTGTATGAAGGTAGCATGTAGGTCGTGAGTTGACAATATTTTATTGCTTTATTTTTTTTTACTTATCTAGAAATAACGCACTTTATTTCCAGTTTAATTAAACAAACAAACAAACTAGATCAACAAATGAAAACATTTTTTCTAAAGCCCGCCTGTCTGCCTTTTGTCCAAGGACCAGGAAATACATTTAAATTATCATTCCATTCGGTAGGAATGGAACCAAATTTGTTTCTGACAGAAATTACGTCATGAACAAGTGGGTAAAAGAAAAATATAATAAATAAGTAAGTAAGTAAGTAATTTTTATTTGTAAAGCGCTTTTCCAGACCAGAGTCACAAAGTGCTTAAACAATCAAAACAATATTCAATAAAGTATATACTTTAAAGATCAAGATAAAACTGATAACACAACAGGAGTTCCAGAAAATCAAGGAAAAGCCTGAACAAATAAAAACGTCTAAAGATGTTTCTTAAAGGAGTCAGTAGACTCCATAGAGATAATGATCGTTGCAGATCAAGTTAAATACAAACATTTTCATAAAATGGGGAACTCGTTGTGATTTATCTTGTCAACAAACCATGATAGGTGAGGAATTTAAACTTCACTTCTGCAAAACAAGTCAGACCAGATCAGAACCAGTCTCACTTCTGCCGGTAAACCATAGTGACGTCACATGTATATATATATATACCTCAGAGAAGTGCAGCTGGTCACACCTGAGAGGATGAAGCTGGACGCAGAAATCTGGATGAAGACTCTGGTTCTTCTCGTGGTCTTCGTCTGCAGGAGTTCACAAGGTAAGTAAGTACACTACACTACTACACATAGTTTGATATTTTAAATCCGGTAATCTCAAAATACATTTTATAAATTCAATATTTTCAATTGCTTTCTTTTTTAATTTAATATAAAACTTTTGTTACAATAGTCCCAACATTAATTTAATAACATCTGAATTAAATATGCTTTTAATTAGTGGCCTTTTTTGATTTAGCATTAAAGGCCGAACATTTTCATTTTGATTTAAAGGGTTACACATTTAAAAATACTTGAACCTTTTTTTTTAGTTAGAATAACAAACTATATTAGTAAAATGCATTAATTTTTAAATAATAAAAAAAAATGAAATGATTAAAAACACATTTTCAATAAAAAAAACAAATATAATTAATCTGAAAACAATTTTGTAAAAAAAAAATAATTCAATGGGTAACCATTCTGTTATCTCCGGGTCATAGTGACCCGATGGCCCGAGAAAAAAGGGTACAGAAATAAATTGATTAAAAAACAAGTGTCAACATTTGAAATGTTAATTCTTCTGATTTACTTCCACATAAACTCTTCCTGTGATTGTAACGCACGTGTAATATGTTGTGCAGATGTGTTGTCCTGCCACATGGACGACTTCATCCGAGTGCTGCAGCAGGTGGAGGTCAGGGGTCAAGGGTCAGATCCAGAGACGGTGTTGAGGACCCTGCGGTCGGCCCGGTGCGACGGTTCCGAGATCTCCTGTTATCTGGGCAAAGTGCTGCGGCACCGGCTGACGGAGGACTCCAGGGAAGTGGGCGTGGTCCTGACGTCCGACGGCACCACCGTGGCCCTCGGGCCGGTCCTCTCCGGACTGCTGGCCGGCTTGACCGCCGGCAACGTCAGCCACGTTCATCAGGCGACTCTGGCCGGGGAGTTGGCGAAGACCTTCGAGGGTGGGTCGGCCCAGGTGGGCTCTGACGGCTTCTGGGACGACCTGGCCTCCCCTCAAGTCTTCGCCCTTGCCGACCGCGGCCCCCCAGCACTGACCACTGCGGTCGTCCACGGGGCCATGGACGGCTTCATCCTGGGCTCAGAAGTCCTGGACAGACGTCCCCTGAGGCTCAGCGTTCTGCTGACGTCCTACTACAACCACCAGCTGGACGCTGGCGGCCTCGACTCGGCGCCGCTTCTCATCGCCCAACGCCGTCGTCGGAACTTTGGGACTCTGGCTCCGCCTCCGGTCCTGGTCAGGGAGGTGGTTCAGTCGGAGGAGCTGCAGAGGAAACTGAGAGGAAGTCCTGGTGTGGAGCAGAAGAAGCGACTGTTGTCTGCGGTGGACGGAAGGATGAAGGAGTTTGTCCACAAGTTCCTCGGTCAGTCACCGCCAACAATCTTATTTTGAAAATCTCAACTGTTCTGGTTTACCATCTGGACCCACACATGTTTTGAAGGTTTATCTAGAAAAAAAGCTGAAGCTCTTCCTCCTACTGTGTTCTGGCCCAGTGAGCTTTTAATGATATTGCAGAAGCTCGTGTGTATTTAATTAGAAATAAAAATAAATGTTAGGCAATAACAGTCGATGAAAAAACAAAAATAGCTTTTTTGAATAATCGTTATTTAGGTTAATTTTACTAATTGTTGACGATATTGTGAATTATTTAAGTATGAAAAAGTCTAAACAAGGAAAAATTAACTCAAACGATTTAATTGAAATATGTATGAAGTACCGTGGAAGTAAAAAATACATTTACAAAATCTCAAACAAATGTATAATTTCCTGAAACAAACTTACAATTTTTCGAAACAAACTTACAATTTTTCGTAACAAAATTATAATTTTTTCAAAACAAAATTTTAATTTTTCGAACACAATTAAATTTTTTCGAAAAAAAAAAAAAAAATGTAAAGCAAAATTTTTACTTTTTTGAAGAAACCACAATTTTTTCGAAACAAAATAACGATTTTTCCAAACAAAATTCAAATGTTTCTAAACAAAATTACAACCGATAAGAACACCAACTTAACACGATCAAATGTACCAACATTAAAGACTCCACATTTGTTCTTCTCCTCCAGGCTGCCCCCCCATCATCACTCGCTCCATGTGGGGGGCTCGACCCTACAGAGGAACACCCACCAACCTGACGTTTCCTCTCAGCCACCTGTTCATCCACCACACCGAAACCCCCAAACCCTGCCTGACCTTCCAGGAGTGCTCGGCCGTCGTGAGGTCCATCCAGCGGTACCACCAGGACGAGAGAGGCTGGGACGACATCGGATACAAGTGAGTCCGTGACGAGAAACTAGTGTAAGAGCTCGTGCTGTATTTATGAGGTCAAAGGTCACGTAGATTTTAACAACAATTTGATTTTGTTTTTATTCTTATTATTCAATACTTGTCGCTCAATATGACTAATGAATAATAATATAGAGTGTTTGTCAACTTTACAATTTACTGAAACAAATTTACAATTTACTGAAACAAATCTACAATTTACTGAAACAAATCTACAATTTACTGAAACAAATTTACAATTTACTGAAACAAATTTACAATTTACTGAAACAAATCTACAATTTTCTGAAACAAATTTACAATTTACTGAAACAAATTTACAATTTACTGAAACAAATTTACAATTTACTGAAACAAATCTACAATTTTCTGAAACAAATTTACAATTTATTGAAACAAATTTACAATTTACTGAAACAAATTTACAATTTACTGAAACAAATTTACAATTTACTGAAACAAATTTACAATTTTCTGAAACAAATTTACAATTTTCTAAAAGAAATCTACAATTTTATGACAAAAATCTACAATTTTCTGAAACAAATTAACAATTTTCTGAAACAAATTTACAATTTTCTGAAACAAATTTACAATTTACTGAAACAAATTTACAATTTTCTGAAACAAAATTACAATTTACCGAAACAAATCTACAATTTTCTAAAAGAAATCTACAATTTTATGACAAAAATCTACAATTTTCTGAAACAAATTTACAATTTACTGAAAAAAATCTACAATTTTATGAAAATGTTTAACAATTTTCTAAAAAATGTACAATTTTATGAACATTTTTTAAAATTTACTGTAACAAAAATAGATTTTTTTTTAAACAAATGTATAATTTATTGTAACAAATTTACAGACTCTGAACATATATACAATTTCCTCTAAACAATTCACACACTAATTAAATTAAATAAATAAAATAAATTTCCTGAAACAAATAACTAAAAACAAATTTAAAATATCCAGGAAAAAAATCTACAAAATCTGAAAGAAATGGAAAACTCCTGGAACAAACTGTTTTAGATCTACTTTATCATCAGTACGTTCCCTGCTCTGCAGCTTCCTGGTCGGGTCTGACGGCAACGTCTACGAAGGCCGAGGCTGGTTCTGGAGAGGAGCTCACACCAAAGGAAAGAACGACATCAGCTACGGAGTCGCCTTCATAGGAAACTACACCCTCCAGCTGCCGACCCAGAGCACCATGGCGCTGGTCCGGTACCAGCTGGAGTCCTGCGCCACCGGCGCCGGGCGACTGTGGGACAGCTTCATTCTGCAGGGACACCGGCAGGTGGTGGCCACGGATTGTCCCGGAGACGCTCTCTTCGCTGAGATCCAAGGATGGGACCACTTTGTTGAGCGAAGTCCTGTGAAGCCTCTTCAGGTGTGACTCACCTGGGTTTGGTTTAATGCTGAATTAAAAAGATCTCAAACTTGTTGTTGTTTCCAGAAGCAAATCTTTAGTTTCTATTTCTTTTAAACCTTTTTTATTTATGTCAAGGTTTGAGCAATTTTCAACTAACAAAATACTTTATAATCAAATCTCAGAAGGTCTTCCTTTCTCTAGACCACGCCTGCTCTGTTGTGATAGGTCAGAGGTCAGGGTTGAGCGTTAACTGTGCCTGATGCAGTGAACGTTTTGTAAACAATGTTTTTTGTTTCATTTCTAGGGGTTTGTATTGACAACAATCTGGCGAAATATTGCGGATCATTATCCACCGTCCATGATACGATACATTGCAACATATAGTGATACTGTAGTATCGAGTATATATGTGTAGTATTGTCGAGTACTTGACTCTAGTGTTGTAGTATTTACAGACCACATGACTCTTGACGAAGTCGTAACTGATTTAATTTGTTTTTAAACCAAAATATGTCCAAACATCAGCTTTAGAGATGCTGGAGTCACTGTATCCTCTCGTCCTCATTCATCACTGTATCCTCTCGTCCTCAGCCGTAACTGCTTTCATTTGTTTTCAAACCACAATATGTCCAAACATCAGCTTTAGAGATGCTGGAGTCACTGTATCCTCTCGTCCTCAGTAATAACTGCTTTCATTTGTTTTCAAACCAAAATATGTCCAAACATCAGCTTTAAAAGCTGCTGGAGTCACTGTATCCTCTCGTCCTCAGTCGTAACTGCTTTCATTTGTTATCAAACCAAAATATGTCCAAACATCATCTTAAAAAGCTGCTGGAGTCACTGTATCCTCTCGTCCTCAGTCATAACTGCTTTCATTTGTTATCAAACCAAAATATGTCCAAACATCAGCTTAAAAAGCTGCTGGAGTCACTGTATCCTCTCGTCCTCAGTCATCAACAGGATTTCCTTGTTCCTTTAGCTTTGGTAATGACTGCTGCCATCTAGTGGCCCGGAGTGTTCATCGCCACAGAAACAAGAAAAAAAAACGAACTGAATATTTGCATGTTAATTGTTTATTTAAACAAACAAAATAAAATGCATTCATTTGATTTTACACACACTTTTACAGGCAAATTGAAATATAATACTTATGATTAGTAAAAAAGTATGATTTGAAAGCCGTTAAAACCGTCTGCAGTGCTGTTGAATATCGACAATATAAGAAAAAATGTTGCGATATATCAAAATGTAACCAAACATCATCTTAAAAAGCTGCTGGAGTCGACCGTATCCTCTTGTCCTCAGTCATCTACAGGATTTCTGGGGAGGACATAATGACTGCTGCCATCTAGTGGCCCAAAGGGTTAGTCGCCACAGAAACAAATAAAAATAACTAAAAAACTGGACATTCGCATGTTAATTGTTTATTCAAAAAAAAAGAAAAAAAAAGCATTCTTTTACACACACTTTTACAGGCTGAGATTTAAATAGAATACTTATGATTAGTAAAAAAGTATGATTTGAAAGGGGTAAAAACTGTCGACTATATAAGAAAAAATATCGCGATATATCAAAACGTATCGATATCTTTCACATCTCTTCTCAACTGTGATCGTCACGTCTGACGCTTTACGATGACGTGGACAATACATGTATTTCAAATAAACACTAGAGGGCGACATTCAATCACATCATCAAAAAAAAACCCATTCATTATTGATTTCGTGCTCTTTAATCGTGATTGACAGATGTCTCTTTATAACTTGATGATGTCGTTTCTTGATGATGATGATGACGTCACATTTTCAAGTTAGAATTTTTAATTTTTAATTTTTATTTATTATTTATTTTAAAGTGAGTTGATTCCTATTAAATACAGTGGCGGGTGTTGACAGGTGGCTCGCGGGGAATATCGATCCAGGAGAATCGATTTAATTTTAATCGCGGTGTTTTCTCTTTGAATCGCCAGGAATCGCGGAGGAGAAACTTCTTCAACTCCTCGTCACCACGTCACGTTACGCCGCCGTGGCGTGCCTGCGAGCCAACTAACATGGAGTCCGGTGCCTGGCATCTTCCTGGGATCCGGGCTCGAACCTCTCCACGCAGCGCCGCTACGCCCACCGGACCCGCCGCGTCCGCGGCTTGAGACCCGGGAGCGTCTTCCCCGCCGCCGCGGCACCCGACGCTGCGTCTCGTTCCCCGGGCGTCCGAGCTATGAGGAGCGGCGCCTGAGCAGAGCCTCTCCCCGAGACCCGCAGAACCAGGCCCCGCATCGGTGAGTTTGTTTCCGCCTTAAAAAAAAAAAAAATACGACCCGAAAAAAACCACAAAAATAAACCCCGATCGAGCCTGACGTGGAGACGCTCGCGGACGCGCAGGCGTCGAAGCGGCGGCTGCAGAGGCAGCAGCGGTGTCGCTGTGGAGGTGGAAGCCGAGGACGAAGGCAGGTACGCGGGCAATGTAGCCGCGGTGAGAGGGGGGCAGACTGGAGGACCTGGGCCTGGAGACCGAGGCCACCTTTTTTTTCTCTCTTGCTATTCATGTTCCCGGGCTCTCACGACACACACACACACACACACACTAACATTATGACCACAGCACGGTTGTTATGCGTTATGATGTCTGGTGAGTTATTACCTCAGGGGCCACAATTTATAACGACTTTTAACGAGGGCACTTTCAGCAAAAATAAAGAAGTGAAAAGTAAATAAAGATATAAAGACAACCCTTATTTAAAGAAACTGATATATAAGCAACAATTTCTTTATATTTACTTAAAGTTGTGGTAATTTAAGTGTGTCTTAAATAGATGTTGTATCGTCAGTAAGTAAATAAGTCATTTTTATTTGTATAGTGCTTTTCCAGACCAGGGTCACGAAGCACTTAAACAATCAAAACAATATTCAATAAAGTATATACTTTAAAGGGCAAGATATGTTTGTACAAAAACTCTTTTCATTGAAATATTTTAGGTAAGGTAAGGTAAGGTAAAACTTTATTGGTCTTTATTGGTAAGGTAAGGTAAAACTTTATTGAAATTGTTTTTTTCCAATAGCCACAGAAAATATAGGAATTTTTCATTAAAAAAAATAAATAAAAAATATACACAAGGAAATGATCTCAAAACACTTTTTCAAGAAATTAAATCTTCTTCGCCATAACCACACCCACTCTGCAGTGATTGGTCAAGCATGGAGGTTTGTCACCGCACGTTATCGATCCACCGGAAGTCTCCACCTCCAAGGGACTCGTTGTATAAACGAAGCAGGGCGTGATTACAGCTGGCCGGAGGAGGAGGAGTGAAGCCATTATTACGTGTAATGGACTCTCGTAACCTCTCGTTCGCCCAGATTTCAGAGCAACTTTATAAAGTAATACGTTGAAAACGTGGTCATGATGAGTGACTTACTGCATCTTGGAGAGAAAGACTTGAGAGAGTTGGAGTTTCACATTAGTTGCCCTTGAACGTTGAGATTAATATTATTATTGTATCAACAATTAGATATTAGAATGAAAAGTGATTTTTTTTAATGGGAAATGTTTATAGATATTTGTTTTTTTTAATGTTGAGATTCTTACTTGCAAATTTTAAAATTATTTGTAGCATTTAACTCTTCTCTTTTGGCTTTGACGGCCCCTAGCATAAGTCACAGTATATTATGTGGCCCCTGAGAAATTGCTGTGTGGGTGATGTAGAGACACAAACTACTGGTCAAAACATCCTGGAATTGAAGTCAAGCTGTGAGGAAATGAAGGAACATTTATAACAACACAAAAATGAAAAGCTAATTTTACATCTTGGTTTACACGTTTAATATGTTTTACTTGGAGAAATACAAGGATGAACATGTTGTTTTAAAACCACCTGTCTGACCACAGCTAGGGTTGAAAAAAATAGTTTCCTCCACTCGCCTTGTGACTCATTTTTTATGTTGTTTTAAGTCTTTTGTTGTATTTTTTTGATGAAAGCCGTTTGTGGTTTAATGTCACGAGGGTCTGCAGAGGATGTTTGCAACAGACCATTCTCGGTCCTACCGTGGTTATTGTTTTCTGTTCATGGATTTAAACTTAAACTTGACTTGATGTTGTTTATTTGATGGTTATTTTCAGGTCATTTGCAGCTTGTTGTTGTGAATCTGGTGGTTTAATAAAGGGAGCAGGTCTACTTATAGTTAAAATGAATAGATACCATGAAATAATGTTAAAAAAAACATGGATCTCTGTCTTATTGTTGTACTTTAGTGAGCAAAATATCATCCGTTGTATCAACTCGTTCTTACAAATGCTTCACATCATGTCAACGTGGTTATATTTCACGGTGAAACGGCAGTAAACGACGCAGGTTTGGCGCTGGAGTCAGACTCGGTCAACATCTTTTGTTCCCGGCTAAGACTCTTGGCTCGGAGACAAAGACTCGCAATCAAAACAACAACGTTTTCACCCTCTGATTTGTAAAGTAAATGTCAACCGGATTTAAAGTAAACGGCGTGGGAGCATCACTCAACGGCTTATGACTTGTCGGCGTTTCATCCCCGGAGCCACTTTAGGGTGGTATAAATAAAATCTCTGGTGCAGTGGAATTTTCCACTTAGGGCTTTTGTGTGGCAGCAGCGACGGGAGTGAAAAGTTTAGTCTTGATGTGCAAGTGTGTGACTCCGCCCCCTGGTGTTGCCACACACACACCAGAAGTTGAGTTCCCTGCTGGCAGGTGCGTGACTAGATAAGGCCGCTCAGGTACATAAAGGTGTTGTGATGGTGAAGTAACAAGTATATATGTGTAGTATTGTCAAGTACTTGACTATGGTGTTGTAGTATTTACAGACCACATGACTCTTGACGAAGTCCTAACTGCTTTCATTTGTTTTCAAACCAAAATATGTCCAAAAATCTGCTTTAAAAGCTGCTGCAGTCACTGTATTATCTCATCCTCAATCATTGCCAAAATCTCGAGGGATTTATTTGTTCGTTTTAGTGTGGAGGACGTAATGACTGTTGTCATCTAGTGGCTGGAAGTTGAATTGCAACACAAAATTTAACAAATGCCCATAACATTCTTTGTACATTAATTGAAAATAAAAAATGTAATTATTTTGTTTTGTTTATACACAGTAAAATATAAACCATGAATTAACTATGATAATATATACGATCGATACAGTATCACGAGAACACAATAACCTTGCGATATAACAGCGTATCCATATTTTCATTGACCCCTAGTAACATCAATGACTCAAGTTCCAACTAAAAATTATAGTTCCCCCTAAAAGTCCCTTTTCACTCATTTTCTACTAATGTCGACTAAGGGTTGGGATAATTTTGTAATAAGGAGTAATTGGTTCCTTTTTAGAGGTATAAACAAAAATATACATTCATGCTAATGTAGCGACTGGAGCTCAGTCGCCTTCATCCAAAAAAACACTTAAATACCTTCATACTGCTTGTCTGTAACGTCCGTCCTGTATTGAAGCCTCCACATAAAGAATTGTTCCAGGAAAACCTTAAACAAGTCTGTATTTTAAGCTTGTTTTGAGCGGATGCGGCTAGCCTAGCCGCTAGCATAGCCGCTAGCCTAGCTGCACAGGAAGTACAACTTTAAGTGCTACATTAAAATGAACATACTTTTTTTAGCCTATTACTATCACAAAAAAGAAACACAAATAATCTCAACTATTTGTGTCATAGTTCACCTTATTTTTTGAGGTGAGGTCAAAGGTCACTGACTCATTTTTTTCTCCCCCCGGTGTCTGCTCAGAGGACCACGATGTAGCCGAGCTGGTCGTCACTGTGACTCCGTACTGTTTCTGTGGAGGTCCCGGGGTCGTTGAATGGAGTCCGAAGCCCTCAGCCCGGGGGTCGGCTGCACAACCGCGCCCCTGAACGCAGCACCGAGCGCGGCAGTGGCAAGCTGCACTTTAGAGGTGAGACCCCCCGGTCTGGACGGTGTCTAAAACAAACTGACACTGGGATTTGTTCTCCTCTTCTAGTCCTCGGACGAGAGTCACCCCGTGTCAGACCTCCAGGCCGAAGACCAGGACCCAAAGACCGCGGGACGCACGCCCAAAATCAAGTCCTCAGCCTTTGACTCGTCGCTGACCTGGGACTCTGACTCGGAGAAAGACGCGCCGGATGGTAAAGTGTAGTTTGAAAGTGAGCGAGTTGAGTGATCTGTGCATCATGGTGGATCTGTCTGTGTGTCAGAGGAAGAGCTGCAGCAGTTCTGCAACCCTCACGGTCTGGCTGCTCACAGCCCTGGATCCCCTCCAGGACTCAAGTGAGACTCTCGCTGCTTTTATGGTTCTTTAAATAACATTTTTATTACTATAGACGTGCGTCATTTATCACAGAAAATATCAACCCATCTGTTTGTTTGTCAGTCTTTAGGATAATTAGCATCATGCTAACGTTAGCCAATGTTAAGATAGCTTCTGTTTGGCTTCAAGCTAACACCAATTACAAAAGTAAACTCTTAATAATATAGTAAATCATTGCAATTATGCTATAATACAATATTTTATAAGTATAGTAATAGATTCATTAGGTCATAAATATAAATGTATCTGTTTGTTTGTCAGTCTTCAGGATTTTTAGCATCACGCTAATGTTAGCCTCACTACTCTTTTAGCTATTAATAAAGTAGAAAAAACTCTTAACATAGTAAATCACAGTTTTTATGCTTAATACAACATTTTACAACTATAGACATACAATAATTATCCCAAAAAAATAAATATATTCGTTTGTTTGTCAGTCTTCAGGATAATTAGTAACAGGCTAATGTTAGCCAACATTTAGCTAGCTTCTGGCTTCAAGCTATCACTAAAACAAAAAGCAAACTCTTATTAACATAGTAAATCACAGTTGTTATGCTTAATACAACATTTTAAAACTATAGACATACAGTCATTATCCCCCCCCAAAAAATGTATTTGTTTGTTTGTTTGTCAGTATTCAGGATAATTAGCAACAGGCTAATGTTAGCCAATGTTTAGCTAGCTTCTGGCTTCAAGCTATCACTAAAACAAAAAGCAAACTCTTATTAACATAGTAAATCAAAGCTGTTATGGCTAATACAACATTTTATAACTATAGAAATAGATTCATTAGGTCATAAATATAAATGTATCTGTTTGTTTGTCAGTCTTCAGGATTTTTAGCATCACGCTAATGTTAGCCTCACTACTCTTTTAGCTATTAATAAAGTAAAGAAAACTCTGATCATAGTAAATCACAGTTGTTATGCTTAATACAACATTTTACAACTATAGACATACAGTCATTACTCCCCCAAAATAAATGTATTTGTTTGTTTGTCAGTCTTCAGGATGATTAGCAACAGGCCTAATGTTAGCCAATGTTTAGCTAGCTTCTGGCTTCAAGCTATCACTAAAACTAAAAGCAAACTCTTATTAACATAGTAAATCACAGCTGTTGTGGTTAATACAACATTTATTTTATAACTATAGAAATACAGTCATTATCCCCCAAAAAATAATTGTATTTGTTTGTTTGTGAGTCTTCAGGATAATTAGCAACAGGCTAATGTTAGCCAATGTTTAGCTAGCTTCTGGCTTCAAGCTATCACTAAAACAAAAAGCAAACTCTTATTAACATAGTAAATCAAAGCTGTTATGGCTAATACAACATTTTATAACTATAGAAATAGATTCATTAGGTCATAAATATGAATGTATCTGTTTGTTTGTCAGTCTTCAGGATTTTTAGCATCACGCTAATGTTAGCCTCACTACTCTTTTAGCTATTAATAAAGTAAAGAAAAACTCTTGACATACTAAATCACAGTTTTTATGCTTAATACAACATTTTATAACTATAGACATACAGTCATTACCCCCCAAAAATAAATGTATTTGTTTGTTTGTCAGTCTTCAGGATGATTAGCAACAGGCCTAATGTTAGCCAATGTTTAGCTAGCTTCTGGCTTCAAGCTATCACTAAAACTAAAAGCAAACTCTTATTAACATAGTAAATGTTTATGCCATAATGTAAATGTCATAATAAAGTTTTACCTTACTTTACCTTACCTTAAATCACAGCTGTTATGGTTAATACAACATTTTATAACTATAGAAATGCAGTCAGTATCCCCAAAAAAGAAATGTATTTGTTTTTTTCAGTCTTATTAGCAACAGGCTAATGTTAGCCAATGTTAAACTACTCTTTAAGCTATCAATAAAAATAAAAGCCAACACAGTTAAAATGTTGATTTTTTAAGTGAGGCTGAAATACACTCTGCATTCACACTTTTAAGGTCAAGTTGTTCATTTAATACATGTTTAGCCTTCAACAAATATCAGTGCTTGTGTCATTTGTCTATTTTGATAATAGTTTTTTGTATTTGTTCAAGTTATTTTGTCAAAATAAACAGAATCATGGATTAACGCTGCATCAGTCAATGGCTCAGAGTCGCCATGTCCTGCCTCAAAACAGAAAAAAGATATTCTATAACAAAATCCTGTACATGTAGTGAGTATTGAGAACCCTTTTAAATATTATCAAGTAAAGTAAATTAATCTAGATTAGATATAGAGAAGAAAATAGTGACCAGGATATGGCAGTGATACAAGAGAGATTATTTTCACCTTTTATTCTATTATTATAATAATTATTAGTATTTGTATTTCCCTTTTGTTTTGCATTTGACTGTTTCATCTGTGTGTTGTTTTTTTTGTTTTTTTACAGTTTTTTCTATTAAAACATACTTTGTGTACCAGGTGACTAATGTTCAATTTAAATAGTTTGAATTAAAAAGTAATAATAAACATGGTTATTCATATTTCTGGTTAGAAAAGTAACCTGAGAATCGAATCAGTTGCCTCTGGATTATTAAAATCATTGTATTAAGAATGTAGTGTCGTTGTTTAAAATTTTCCTAAAAGACCAAATGTATCGTTTTAAGGTCAGCTAAAGGAGAAATGTAACTTGTTTTCAGATTAAATGGGGGAGAAAATGTATCCCAGCCGAAGCCCAAGGACGACCGTCCGAGCACAAACGGGGGAGACTTGACCTCGTCCCAGCCCGGCCAAACAGAATGTAGGCGAAAGAGAGTCCTCATTTAAAAAACGTTTTTCTTCTCGATGACACTTGGTTTGTGTTTCCCCATCAGTGTCTGACAGCAGAGTCGGGAATGTACCCGAGGAAGCCGAGCTGCTTTTGTCTGACATGAAGCCAAAGGACGGCAGCCAAACGGAGGAGGAGGAGGAGGAGGAGAACAATGAGGGCGAGAAAAGCCCGGAGGAAACAGAAACCAAGGATCAGGATCGGGACGTCTACTCCTTCCCCGGAGACTCCGACCCTGAGAGTCCCGCTCGGGCCCCCTGGGCTCACTGCACACTGGTCCAGAAGTCCAGGAAGAAGAACGTCTTGCTACGGCCTTTCTCCGGACTTGGACCCCTGACGGAGCCAAAGGACAGTCCCACGAAATCCGAGCCTTCGGGTCCGGATGTAGCTGCGATGGACGTGGAAGAGGAGGTTTATTTCAAAGGTACCGAAGGGAACGAGGAAGAAGGAGGGTCCGGGCAGGAGGTCTACACCTGTGTGGAATGTAGCATTTATTTCAATAAGCAGATCCACCTGCAGGAGCACATGGCGGAGCATCGCTCCGGAGGAGACCCGGAGAAGGAGTTCCGCTGTGTGGAGTGTGGCTGGAGCCTTCCGGACCAGCCGGCGTTAGAGGACCACCATCAGAAGCACCAGGAGTCCCGGGTCAAGATCCAGGAGGAGATCGAGAAGCTGAACCAAAACGGGAAAGTCAAGGAGAGCGACTCGAACCCGGAGTCGGTCGGTCCGGTTGTAGTCGAGAGAGAGTCCGAGGAAGCCGTGTTCGTCGCGCCCGACATGGAACAGGCGCCGGTCGACCCGGCGGAGTCGGCGCCGGCTCCGACCCGAGCTCAGCCTGCCTACCGCCGCCGCTTCATCTGCCCCGTTTGCAACTTCAGCGTGAGGACCCCGCAGGCGCTGGCCAACCACGCCAAAACCCACAACCGGAAGAAAGTCCCGAACTCCAGGTCCAGTCTGGCGTCGCTGGCGTGCGGTCACTGTGCCTTCATGACCTACAGTCGGATGGTGCTGAGGGAGCACCAGAGACGGGTGCACCCCGAGCTCAGCCGGCAGTCTGGGGGTCCGGAGTCGGAGGAGTCCGAGGAGGGGCAGGCGGACCCGCCGGTCGCTGGCGCGAACGCCAGAGCGGGCCGGAGGGGGAAGGGCTGGACTCAGACGGACAGGGAGGCGGACGCGGAGCCGCAGGAGGAACCTTCGTCGCCACCTGGTGGTAAATCCACCGCCAGAGCGAGTCGCCTCACGAGAGCTCGATCCAATTCAGGTGAGAGTTTCAACACAGACTCCAGAATATGTGACGTCTGGTCCGTTTATAGAAGTATATCAGAATATTGAGTGGTTTAATTTTCTTTTAATAATTGAAATTATTTCTATTTTAATAGGTTGAGTTTTTTTTTTTAAGTAAATAGTAAAATTAGAATGAATGTTTCTTTTTTGACACATCGGGTTTCGAGTTTCATATTGTAATTCAAATAATAAAAAGATAGATTGTCTAAATTCAATATTTTTTTACTTGTAGTCTTTCAAATTCTATATAAAAATGACTATATAATAGAGCCACCAGACATTACCAATAAAGTATCGATCTACTTGATCGAACTTTCGGCCAATCATGCAACGCACGGAGGATTACAACCTAGAAAAAAATAAGGGTTCGATTTCAGCTTTTTACAACTATAATTTGACGTATTGCTGTGAATTTTAAAGAGCCAGTGATTGGCTCAGCACTCGATTGGATTGGTCTGGTAAGACAATTTTATGTCTAATTTAAGAGGCTATGAATAAAAATATATTGAATTCGGATAATTTATTTTTAGTCATTGGAATTATAATGTCAAACTCTAGGAGTAAAAACTAAAAAATAATTTGAAAATGTTTCAAAAAAAGTTCAATCTTTCAATATACAAAATTATGAATTAAATTCTCTATAAAAAAACAAACTCAACTTGAAAAAATCAAATATACAATGAGAGGCTCAACACAAAAATTCATAGGTATTTGGGAACCTTTTTTGCTATATTTGAAAACTTTGCAAGTTTTGCCTGACTGAGAGTGGTTAAAAGTACTACTCGTTAAAAGTACTACGCATTATTTTTACGTATCTAGAAGTTACGCTACGAATGCCAGGATACGGGGAGGGTGCGGGTGGGTCAGTTGTTTGATTTCTTGTATTGTCCCTTTGTTTTCTTTCTATTTTTGTTTTTATTTTTTATTATTGAATTGTTTTGTTTTTTAATTTATTTCGGTTTTTTTGTCCTCTATGTATGCAAAAAAGGAAAATGTCAAAGAAAGTTTTTTGTGATGTATAGAACGATCTTATTTCTCGTTTTCCAATAAAAATATTGAAACAAAAAAACAAAAAAACTCAACCTTCCAATATAGAAATGATTGAATTCAATCATTAAAAAACGAATTTACTTAAACATTTCCATCAAATAATCAAAGGTTTCAACAATTGAAATGTCAAATCCAACCATTCAATATTCTGATGACACTATACTTCCTTACATTCATCCCTAAAGATAGCCAAGAACATGTTGACATGAACATGAACTTCCATGTTTGTCTCTGAAGGTGGCGGATCTGAAAACAAGCAGGCCAAGGTGGAGAAGGTCTTCTTCCTGAGGAGTCGAAACCGAGTCATCAACGCCCCCATCGAGGTGGACAGCGACGAAGACGACGACGACGACGAAGACGACGAGGCCACGAACCAGCGCGTCAGGCAGTTCCTCTCGGAGCAGGGCTTCTCCGACGACGAGGACGACCTGGAGGCGCTGAAGAGCGTGGAGAGGAAGTGCCCCTACTGCCCCGAGCACTTTCATAATGGCATCGGACTGGCCAATCACGTGAGGGGACACCTGAACCGGGTGGGCGTGAGTTACAATGTTCGCCACTTCATCTCACCCGAGGAGGTGAAAGCCATCGAGAGGAAGTTCTCCTACCAGAAGAAGAAGAAGAAAGGTAAAGGTGAAGAGTGAGAAGTTGCTTTTTTTACGAATCTCGAGCGCCACGAGGACTAGATCATTTAAGGACCTTTGACGGCTCCTTATATGGTCATATCCTTTTGTCATTGTCGTCATGTTCTTGTCCCGGTTTTTGTCATGAAGCTTCACATCCGTTATTTTTGGAGGTATATCAGTAACATCAGAATTTTTAACTTTTCAAAACTAATTTATTAAAATGTTAGTAAATGAGTTTCTCTGTACTCGTTTGGTAAAGTCTGGTTTCTATCAAAAACAAACATAATATTGATTTTAAACACCTTCATTTATTGAAAAATAAAAGATTTAGTCATTTTATTTTTCAATTATTATATTATAATTACAGTATCAAACTCCTACAATATATACAACAATATACAAATTATATAATATAATTATTTAAAAAAAAGATTCAATCTTTCAATGTACAAGTAATTTAAATCACTTATTCAATAATTACCAATAAAGCCTGATTTTCAATATTCTTTTTTACTTGTAATGGTTAAAATTAAATTAAAAAATGCCTATATAATAGAGCCACCAGACATTACCAATAGAGTACCGATCTACTTGATCGGACTTTCAGCCAATCATGCAACGCACGGAGGATTACAACCTAGAAAAAATATGGGTTTGATTTTAGCTTTTTACAACTATAATTTTATTTTTCAATTATTATATTATAATTACAGTATCAAACTCCTACAATATATACAACAATATAAAAATTATATAATATAATTATTTAAAAAAAAGATTCAATCTTTCAATGTACAAGTAATTTAAATCACTTATTCAATAATTACCAATAAAGCGTGTATTTCATTAAAACTTGTTAAATCCTTAAACAGAAATGATTGAATAAAATCAAATTTGATCTTTCAATTTAATCTTTATTAAAATAATTTATTTAAAAAAACAAAAATAATTAAATCTTTCAATCTACAAATTATTAAAATAATGTATTTAATTAAAACTAGTTAAATCCTTAAACAGAAATTATTGAATAAAATCAAATTTGATCTTTCAATTTAAGCTTTATTAAAATAATTTATTAAAATAAATAATAATAATTCAATCTTTCAATCTACAAATTATTAAAATAATTTATTAAAATAAATAATAATAATTCAATCTTTCAATCTACAAATTATTAAAATAATTTATTAAAATAAATAATAATAATTCAATCTTTCAATCTACAAATTATTAAAATAATTTATTTAAAAAACAGTAATTCAATCATTCAATAAACATAACATTTTGTAACATTTGAAATGTTCTGATGCCACTCATATACTTCCACATTTGTTCTGCCAGTTGCTAACTGATCCCCTCTGTGTCCCCCGGCAGTAGCGAACTTTGACCCGGACACGTTCAGTGTCATGCACTGCGAGTTCTGCAGCGCCGGCTTCGACACCCGGGCCGGCCTGTCCAGCCACGCGCGAGCTCACCTGCGCGACTTCGGCATCACCAACTGGGACGTCTCCATCTCGCCCATCCACATCCTGAGGGAGCTGTTCTCCCGGAGGCCCGACCTCGTGATCCCCACGGACCCCCCACGGAGCTCCGCCTCGGTGCAGGAGGTCAGCGATGAGGAGAACGGATTGGACGACGACGACGACGACGAGGAGGACGAAGAGGAGGAGGAAGAGGAGGAGGAGGAGGCCGTCACGGAGATCAAGCTGGAGATGAACGAGAGGACTCTGAGTGAGGACGGCGATGAAGAGGAGGAGCCTCCTTCTGTCCCCGACCCCTGGACCGATGATGTCACAAAGTTCGAAGGTGAGTTCTGCTGCTGTTGTGAATTTTATTGTGGATGAGATCTTTGATGATGTCTGGAGTCCAGCTGGAGGCTCCTGTGGCGTGAAGATGTTGTTTCTTTATTAGACGATAAGAAAAAATTGATTAAATCATATTAAGTTTCTTTAATAAAATTTGAAAAGTTACTTCAGTAGTAAAAAATATATTTTTCATCGAAATTAAAATGGAATACATATATTACAGTGTTATCTTGACCTTTAAAATACAACTTTATTGAATATTTTTTTGATTGTTTAAGCGATTTGTGACCCTGGTCTGGAAAAGTGCTATATAAATACAAATTACTTACTTTCTTACTTACTTACAAATATACATATACTTTACGTACAAATTCATTTTCAACCAAAGAAATCCAAAACTTAAAATAAAAAAATTCAATTAAAAATATTAAAACATATTTTTTGATTCAAGTAACTTGTAGCTTTTTCTTAATTTAATTTTTTTTATTAAATGATAAAGAAACAAATCTAAAATACTCTGAAGGGAACCTTCTTTGTCATCGATTGACGGCTCGACGTCGGTGTCAAAATCATCGCTGTACTCCTGCTGTCTGCCACTAGGGGACCAAATTTAAAGCGATAGTTCACCCAAAATTCAGTACGGAGGTATTTGGATATTTTTTAGTTTGATTTTGGAGGAAGATGAAGACGAAGAAAACTGAGCTCCAGTACATTAAAATGAATAAACATTTTAGTCTATAACTCTAAAAAGAACAGATGAAATAATCTCAACACTTAGTTGACATGAGTAGAAAGTTAGTTTCTATGTGAATTTAACATGGATGTGGCCATTGAAGAAAAGAGTTTACGGCTTACAGATGTTTGACACTTCTTTGACTAATATTTTACGTCCCCAGCCTCTCACCCGAGGTAACCGGGACAGACTTTAGACTTAGAGAAGTAAACAAGCAGAAGAAAAAGAATGTTTCCTGGTGATTCTAAACTTCTGATGCCAAAACATAATCTGTATTGAAGTCAGAAGAGTTTCCGGTTCGTGTTCTTCTATTTTCTTCCTCTTCAAACACTGAACAACTTGATCCAGTCACACATTCACTCGAGCTTCTCTGTCAATGATCGTCTGTGCTCTTGAATGTTGGATTCTCTCCTTACTGTGGGTGGAAGTGGTTTAACGAACATTTCCATCCAAGTGAGTTTCTCGTCCAGACATTGAAGAATAACTCAATCAATATTTCAATGTAAACATGAACAGCTCAGTGATGCTGAGAGTTGTTGGTGTTGAGACCAAAAAACATGCGTCTCTTGTCGTTGTATTGGCAAGAATGTGGCGATACAACTTTGAAGTTGTACCACAAAGTCCCTCATTCTCAACAACACTTACGGATGTAAATAAAAGAGAGTACTACTGCCTGTGTAATCTTGGTTGTGAAAGTTGAGGTCGCCGGGAGTTTCCAGAACAAACTTCCTGAATAGTTTGTTGATTAAGACTCACTCGACTCTCGTTGGCCTGGTCGTCATGGTGTCTCAGCAGGTGTCATCAAGTTTGTAGTATTAGTAAGTAGGTGAGTAAAGGTTATAGAAATTGTCCCTGGTGTTTCAGAGTTAACAGAGATATAGTTCCGTATAAAAAAAATGAACTTTGTTTTTCTGGAGAGGAAATCTTGTTGACCATAACCACACCCACTCTGCTGTGATTGGTCAAACATGAAGGTGTGTCACCGCGTGTCGTCAATCCGTCTCCACCTCCAAGGGAATTGTTGTATAAACAAAAGCGGGGCGTTAATACAGCTGGCTGGAGGAGTGAAGCCATTATTACGTCATAATGGCTCTCGTAACCCCTCGTTCGCCCAGATTTCAGAGCAACTTTATGAAATAATAAGTTCAAAACATGGTCATGATGAGGGACTTACTGCGTCTTGGAGAGAAAGACTTCGACATTTACTACATGTGAGTTAGTAAGGAGTTTCACATTAGTTGACCTTTAAATAAGTTAATTGTAGTAAAACAGTCATAGTATAATCCACACCCAATGTCGGTACATGCTAACTTGCTAATGAAAAAAGAATCAACCCAGTACTGTTTAAATATTGGTACGGTATTGTGAGGCTAAAAAAACATATTTTACTTTATCGATATTTTCTTAATAATCTTTGGGGGGTTTTCTTAACTGTTTTATATTTAATTTGTTTTGGTATTTTTTATTTGCTTTAATGGTTTGATACATTTTGTACAAATAAACTCACAGAAGACGTTTATGATATACTGTATATCGCTGTGTGTTTATTGGAATGAATCTGGCGATGATACGATTCGTATCACGATACAATATATTGTGATACTGTAATAACAAGGATATATGTGTAGTATTGTCGAGTACTTGACTCTGGTGTTGTAGTATTTACAGAGCACATGACTCTTGACAAAGTTGTAACTGCTTTCATTTGTTTTCAAACCAAAATATGTCCAAACATCAGCTTTAAAAGCTGCTGGAGTCACTGTATCCTCTCGCCCTCAGTCGTAACTGCTTTCATTTGTTTTCTAACCAAAATATGTCCAAACGTCAGCTTTAAAAGCTGCTGGAGTCACTGTATCCTCTCGTCCTCAGTCGTCACTGCTTTCATTTGTTTTCAAACAAAAATATGTCCAAACATCAGCTTTAAAAGAAGGTGCTGGAGTCACTGTATCCTCTTGTCCTCAGTCATTGCTGGGTTCTTGGGGGGGGCTCTCATTGTTCCTTTAGTTGCGGCGTACGTAATAAGTTGTAACTGCTTTCATTTGTAAATACGTCCAAAAAAAACCGTCAGCTTTAAAAGAAGCTGGAGTCACTGTATCCTCTCGTCCTCAGTCATCGCCAGGATCCCATAGAATTTCATTGTTCCTTTAGCTGCTGAGGACGTAATTATGGCCAGAATTGCAACTCAAAAAATGAAAAAAAAAACGCAGTGGATATTTGAAAGTTAATTGTAAATAAAGTGTTGATACAGTGCTGTTGAACATCGATATTGTCGGAAGAGAATCCTACAAGTTTCTTTGTTGTCGTAGTTGTTTTTGTAGATACTTGATACGATTCTCTCCGTTTAAGCGAGGAAGGAGAGTCAACATGAACGTGCCGGTGCTTGTGGGTAAACGGGTGAGAAAAAAACTGGTTGAGAAAGTGAATGGTTAAGATGTTGCCAAAGGTGACAAATGAGAGTCTGGTGTGAAAGGTGCTCGTTGAAGTGAAACATTTGACCTGGTTCTCCTCGCACCTCCTGCATGTGACACAGTGACCTGGTGTGTGTGCGACTGATACAAAAAAAAAAAAAGTGGGTGTAAATCCCGTTCAAGTGTGCAGACGGCGCGAGGTGTTTGTCTGCTGCTGGATGCTGGCAGCCACTCGTGGATCCATCCCAAAAAAAAAAAAAAAGAGAAACCTCTGCCTCCACTCGATTGGTCACGCCTTATAGCTCCGCGGTGCATATGGGGGCAAAATGGCTGCTTCCACCTCCCCGCAGACCCAAACAATAGCGGAGACGCTGTCTGGCTCCAGCGCCCGGGACTCGGATGCAGTGCGGCTGCGGAGCGGTGAGTAGTGTCGGGGGGAGGAGGGAGTCCCGAGGACCGGCTTGTCCTCGACTCACACCGCGGTGTCTGGAGCCTCCGCCGCCGGCGGAACATCTTCTTATTACCAGTTATTACGCTTTCATCCGCGGTTATTACCAGTCATGGCGACTGTATTTTTGGGCAGATATTCATGTGTTTTTTAAAAATTACCTACAGTTGCTCAATCTTCGCCATTTTACTTTCATTTTTTTTAACGCTTTGGAAAAGAAACTTTGACGCTTGTAACTTGTCGCTGCTGCGTGTAAAGTGGGTCCATGGTGGGCTCGGTTCTGATGGCCGGTGTGATGGCTCGGGTGTCACAGAGACGCCCACCCGCTGCTCGCAGCATTGTCTCCCGATTTATGTGATTTGTCGCAGAAAATGGCACTTTTGGTCTGAGGAATGTCTGACTGCAGGGGCTGCCATGTTTGCTGCTGTCTCTCTCGCCGGTGATTGACAGCGACGATGAGGGGTTTTTATGGAACCGCATGAAAATAATGTTTAGAAATGATTAAGAGACGGGCTTTGTTCATGAAAGGTGGAGATAGAAACCATCAGATTATTAAAACAAAATTAACCTGTTTGGTTTAAATCCTGACAAAAAAACTCACCTATAGATCACATGTAAGATGTTTAACATATAATATTTCCTTATATGGTCACTTTTACCATATTGTTTTTAGTTGTTTTTTTTATTTCTAGTCGATCATATCTCAAGCCCACCTTTTCTCAGAGAACCTGTTACAGCTGGCTTGTCCAGTTCCTGCTGAGTTGTTTCATCATCATCGATTACTCGGCGTCTGAATCTCTAAAGAAGGTTCTTTAAAAGGCAACTAACATGAAACTCTCCCGACATGTTTCAAACGTTGAAGTCCATCATCATGACCACGGTTTGAACTTGTGTTACCTTATGAAATTGCTCTGAAATCTGGGCGAATGAGAGGTTACGAGAGCAGAGTCCACTAAGGCGTAATGATGGCTTCACTCCTACTCCGGCCAGCTGTAATCATGCCCCGCTTTGTTTATACAAAGAGCCTGTTTGAGTTGGATAATTCTGGGGCTAATGATGCGCGGTGACACACCTTGATGTTTGACCAATCACAGCAGAGAGTGGGTGTGGTTAATTTAAACATTAGTTTAACTTTTAAACTTCTACATCGGGGTCACAAACTCATCTGGCCCGGGGGGCAGTTTCTTCTGAACGTCTTCGACAATTTCGATTAATATTTTGTTGTTGAATGTTTAATGTGGTTTTGTGTGGTTTTACTGTGAATTCTGGGACATTTTGGTCTCATTTTTATGCGTCATTTTATTTGATAAATCTGCTCCTTCTTAACTGTATAAACAAAGCTTTACAAATATTTACAATAATAAATGGGCCGTGAGTTCGAAACCCTCGATGTCCTAAAAACCCCAAAAGAAACATGGACTCCCAGGTTGTGTATCACTGGTCGTGTCCTCGATATGTCACACACTGGTGTTTTTCTGGGGCGTCTCATGAGTGATCCGGAGCTTTGACTCTTAAGGTATTGTAATTCTTACAGTAAAACGAGGCACCCGAAGAAGAGCCGGTGTCCCCCGAGGAGGGTCTTAAAGAGAACTCATGATTGAATTAGGGGGTCCATGACATGTGGTCCAGACTTCCTTATATGGTGGTGACCGTCATCTAATAATTTACTGTCCTTTCGTGAGAATCTCAAACAAAGCTGCCTCGTAACATGTCGTCACTCACTGGATTACCTTGAGTTACAACATCTGTATGGACGTCCAGACTCACATCTGTATGGACGTCCAGACTCACATCTGTATGGATGTCCAGACTCACATCTGTATGGACGTCCAGACTCACATCTGTATGGACGTCCAGACTCACATCTGTATGGACGTCCAGACTCACATCTGTATGGACGTCCAGACTCACATCTGTATGGATGTCCAGACTCACATCTGTATGGATGTCCAGACTCACATCTGTATGGACGTCCAGACTCACATCTGTATGGACGTCCAGACTCACATCTGTATGGACGTCCAGACTCACATCTGTATGGACGTCCTCGGACAGACGTGTGCGACTGAAGAAAAGAAGGAATATTGTGGTATTCTGTGTTTGTGTTTTGTGCGTCGATACACCTGTGAAAAGGTCATTTAACTGAAGTCAGTTTGGGTTTGTAAGCGTTTTATTGTCATTGAACCAGCGACACACAACAACACAATTCTTTCTGTGTTACTAATAGTGAGCAGTGAGGATGAACAAAAACACACTGACCCAAAAAGAACATACATTAAAAAAACTGTATAAAAACACATCTTACAAAATATAAACTGTACAAAAAAAACCTTCTCAGCAAGAAACGCACACTTTAAAAACACCTTACAAAAAACGGCATTAAAAACCTTTTTTTAAAAAAACAAACACTTTGCAAAAGAATACAGCTTTAAAAAAGAACCCAAACCTTCCAAAACATATATATATATATATATATATATATATATATATATATAAAATATTTGCAGAATTTGCAGCATTTTCCTACAAAATAAATGACTTACAAAAAACACAACCTTTTACAAAAAACATGCCTTACAAAAAACACAACCTTTTACAAAAAACATGCCTTACAAAAAAACACAACCTTTTACAAAAAACATACCTTACAAAACACACAACCTTTTACAAAAAACATGCCTAACAAAAAACACAACCTTTTACAAAAAACATGCCTTACAAAAAAACACATCTTCCTACAAAAAACATACCTTACAAAAAACACAACCTTTTACAAAAAACATGTCTTACAAAAAAACACATCTTCCTACAAAAAACACAACCTTTTACAAAAAACATGCCTTACAAAAACATATCTTCCCACAAAAAACATACCTTACAAAAAACACAACCTTTTACAAAAAACATGTCTTACAAAAACACATTTTCCTACAAAAAACATGCCTTACAAAAAACACAACCTTTTCCAAAAAACATGCCTTACAAAAAACACAACCTTTTACAAAAAACATGTCTTACAAAAACACATTTTCCTACAAAAAACATGCCTTACAAAAAACACAACCTTTTACAAAAAACATGCCTTACAAAAAACACAACCTTTTACAAAAAACATGCCTTACAAAAACACATTTTCCTACAAAAAACATGCCTTACAAAAAACACATCTTCCCACAAAAAACATGCCTTACAAAAAACACAACCTTTTACAAAAAACCTGCCTTACAAAAAACACAACCTTTTAAAAAAAACATGCCTTACAAAAACACGACCTTTTACAAAAAAAAAGCCTTACAAAAATCACATCTTCCTACAAAAATGCATCTTCTTACAAGAAACACGTCTCACAGAAAAAGACGTCTCACAAAAAAACGCATCTCACAAAAACGACCTAATTAAGGAACCTAGTTGTGGAGATGGAGTGAGATGGAGGCGAAAGAACAAAGAGAAACCTCTACCTGTGTGTACCTGATGTCAGGATGATCCCTGACTTGTAACTCGTCGACTGCACAACTAGATTAACTCGCCCGCAGGTTCGTTTATCTCATAGAAACCTGCCGGTGCGCCACACATCTAGTTACCCTTTTTTCATAGATGATTGACAGCCGGACGACTCTCGTCTCCCACCAGATCCTACCCCCGACAACAGATAATTAAGTTGAGCTTCGTCTATTCAGGGTATTTTTTTCAGGGTGTAACCCTTTGTTTGTCTCGTGGATAAAGTGATGCCTTGAGAGAGAATATTGGTGATTTACGGTGGAGATTAAATCGGACGATTGATTTGCAGCGAGGGTCCGGTCATTAGGAAACAAAAGATGATTCATTAATGAAGATGATTAATGTGTCGTAGGTGAGGAGGAAGATGCAGCTGAGGAAGAGGATGGGATCAAAGTCTACCCCAGGGATGAAGCAGACATCAAGGGTGAGACATGTAAAATCTAGGAATGCTGACCCCCCCCCTTTATCCCCCCACCAAGTGCCGACAGAGGACTGGATTTGTTGCGAGCCGAGCGGTGTGATGGCTTGTCAGTGAGGAAAATTGCATGAAAGACCTGAGGTCAGCACTGAAGCATAGCAACAGTGCATCACAGAGGATTGTCGCCAAGGAGGCAGACAAATGTGTTTAGAGACGAAAGTATCTTTCTGGTGCATGGGTGGGGGGGGGGCGGCTTCTTTTGTTGTAGACGTCGTCTTCAAAACACGGCAGCGCTCGCTGTTTTCAGGATTTCAATTTATTCTATTTATAGCGCGGAATTATTAAAATGTGCAGGTCTAACTCTGGTTCTTAAGAAGAAGGAGGGCAGGAAGAATCCTGCAGCAGAAACGGGGACAAAGACTGAACATGATGTTTGAATGACGCACTTTAGATCCTGAAATAAGGATTTTATACGTCGTGTCAATAATCTTAAATCTCCTTATAATTCTTTCTTTTTACACGTTGAGCACAAACCCTTGACGGTACCCCCAAAAAATGGGAACATGTTATTAGCAACACATGATGTTTTGTGGTGATACTATGGAGGGGCCACTGTCAATACATCCTCCACAGCTTAATGAACAATACAATTACGCGGGATCCTGGCATTGACTGAGGACGAGAGGATACACTGGACTCACAGCTGCTTTTGAAGCTGATGGAATAAAAATGAAAACAATGTATATAAATTGAAAAAATTAGAAGAATAAAAATGCACTACAGTAAGTTTTGTTAAACCTTTTCATAAATGACTATCGAATTATTATTATAAATGATTATTATTCTCTTATTATTATAATAACCATCTTACTTGTGTCTTTGTGAGGGTAAGAGGAATGTGAGTTATTACATTTCCAAACTGTTGTAAGATCCAAAGAAAGTGTGCTTTATGATGAGAAAACTGTCTTTTCAAGGACAAAAGTTGCATAATTAAAGGAAAAAAATCGCTTATAATTTATTTGTTTTTTATTCTGTACACCCTTTTTTTTAAATGGTAATAAAAAAAAGATGATCTTAAAGCAAATGTTTTTTTGGACAAAAAGTTGTATTTAAAATGTTACTAAAATCAGAAAATGTTTATTAACAATATTGTGAAAAATGTTTTTGTTGTGTGGATGCATTATTAAATAGAATAAATGAAAAGTTTTATGAATTAATAAATATAATATAATAAAATAATGAAATAGTTTAAGTGTTTATTAAAAAAGTTAATGTGTTTAAAATGGACCAAACTGTTGATGGGCGATGTCTAAATGTGCGTTTTGCTGATGGATCCGAGGTGGGCCGGACGTGGTCCGGTCTCTTCCAGCTCAGACATACGTGGGTTGCTGGTAAGACGACTGTCTCGACAGACGAGTGTCCTCACAGCCGTGTCCTTTTTTTTCTCCCCCCCTAGTAAACGGCTGGAAGTGTGAAGTTTGCGGCTCTCGGTTTTCCAGCAGACGAGGCATGTCCATCCACGCCCGCTCCCACCTCCGCCAGCTGGGCATCGGCGTCTCCGACGGCCGGGCGGCGCCCATCGAGCTGCTCTACCAGATCGCCAAGGAGCACAACCTCGGCAAGCTGAGCTCATCCCTGCTGGACGCCGCCGGGAAGTCGCCCGGAAAAGACGAGGACGACATGGACGTGAAACCCATCGCCCTCCCCATCTTGGCGGCGGCGGTGGTGGCCCCCCCTTCCTCCTCCTCGTCCTCCACGCCGTCCCGGTCTCCCCGAGCCTCCCCGGCTCTGACCCACTCCAGCTCCCCCTCCTCCGTGGTGAGGAAAGCCCCCATCTCCTCACTGCTGCCCGTGTCTTCCCCCCTGCGCTCCTCGGAGCACAAGGTCGGCGGGATTAAGAGCTTGACCTCTAGCATGTCCTCCGCCAAACCCCTGTGGGCCCCCCAGGAGAGCGACGCGCCCCTCAACCTCGGTGAGTGACGAATACAGTTCATGCTTTCGAAGTTTTAACGACAGCGGTCCCTCGTTTTTTTTTCGGGGGGTTTCATTCGAAAATAATAAACTCTGGGAAGTAGTCGCTCCCGGAATGCTTTGCCGCCCAGCCAAACAATCACAGCTGTTGATCACTTCTGACATTAAAAAATAGATGTTTAAATACAGTATTAGAGCCGTCACTAGTTTTTTGGCACCATAAGTGAGGTGGATTTTGTTATTAGTCTCTTGTGGTTGTTTTAAAGTTAATTTTATTGTTTTAAATTAACTTACGCAGCGTCTAGTAAGTAAGTAATTTTTATTTATATAGCCCTTTTCCAGACCAGGGTTACAAACCGCTTAAACCAGGGGTGGGCAAACTCGGTCCTCAAGGGCCGCAGGGTGTGCAGGTTTTTGTTCCAACCGAGCGAGCATGCACATTTTAACCAATGAGGTTGGTTAACAATCAACTGATTACACTCCTAAGACACCTGATTGGTCAAAATGTGTCCTTTTGATCGGTTGGAACAAAAACCTGGACACCCTGCGGACCTCGAGGACCGAGTTTGCCCACCCCTGGCTCAAACCATCAAAACAATATTCACTAAAGTATATACTTTAAAGGTCAAGATAAAACCGATAACACAACAGGAGTTCCAGAAAATCAAGGACAAGCCTGAACAAATAAAAACGTCTTAAGATGTTTCTTGAAGGAGTCAGTAGATCCATCAAGCGCAAAGTGTGTGTAGTTGACTCTTCTTCCTGTGCAGCTCTGGACGAGGACCCCAGCGGAGACATCGTGTGTCAGCTCTGCGGCGCCTGGTTCGAGACCCGCAAGGGCCTCTCCAGTCACGCCCGGGCTCACCTGAGGCATTTCGGCGTGGAGTACTCCGAGTCCAAGGGCTCCCCCATCAACCTGCTCAGCCAGCTCATGGACTCGGACGACTTCAAGCACCGGGCCGGCATCATGCAGCTGGACCCGGAGCAGTCGGCCGCCGCGCTGGCCTCGCCCAAGCAGCCGCTGCTCCGCCTCTCCTCCTCCTCCTCCTCTTCGTCTTCATCCCTTCTCTACAAGGTGACCGCGGCCGGCAGCGGGTCCTCGTCCAGGTCTACCTCTTCCTCATCCTACGTTCCGCCTGCCAAGCGTCTTAAAACCTCTTCCATGCAGGTCTTCCGCTTGAGCAGCGGAGAGCTCATGGCCGTCCCTCACAGTAAGTGTCGCGCTGCGTTCACTGACCTCTGAACCTGAATATATATCCAACCTTTTTATTCATGGATGTATGTCAGTGTCATCAGAATATTGAATGATTCAATTTGATTATTTTTTTATATTGAAATGTTTTAAGCACTGAATTATTTGTTTTGAATAACTGAATTCCATTTTTTCTATATTGAAATTAGTTTGTTTTTTATAATCAAATTATTTGTTCTTTAGTATTTTCAAAATGATTGATTTTTGTTTTACACATAGAGTTTGATTTTCTCATTCCAATAATTAAAAAATAAAATGTCTAAATTAATAGATTTTTAATTTGTAGTCTTTTTAATTCAATATAAAAAACAGTACTGCGCGACTTGATCATGTGCTTCTTCCTGGTCATGTGACTGTCTGTGCTTCGTATGATTGGCTGAAAGTTTGAACAAGTAGCTCTCTGTACTTTGTTGGTATTGTCTGTTTAAACGGTTGTACCAACATTATTATATTGAATTTAAAATACTACAAATTAAAAAATATTGAATTTAAAAAATGTTTTTTTGAATTAGAATATCAAATTCTATGTGTGAAAGAAATGAAATAATTTAAAAAATGTTCAAAACCTTTAAAAATCTAAACAAATTAAACCTTTCAGAATTGAAATGATTTAATTAAATTATTTTAAAAATAATTCAATGTTTAAAAACCCAACAACATTTCTCAAAAGTTTCAAATGTTAAATTAAACCATTCAATGTCTGATGGCACTGGTGCGTTCACTGACCTCGTCGGCACATAAAACAATAACCATAAATCTTAACTTTTTCCATCACATGCTGAGTAAAGCTCTGATACTGAAGTAACCTTTGACCTCCCACTCTTCACCAGGTGACCCGCCGAAAGAGATAGCGTGCGAGTTCTGTGGCGAGTACTTTGAGAACCGCAAAGGTCTGTCCAGCCACGCCCGCTCCCACCTGCGCCAGATGGGCATCACCGAGTGGTCGGTGAACGGCTCGCCCATCGACACCCTGCGAGAGACCATCACCCGGCGCGGCCTCCCGTGCGTCCTCCCGCTCAAGACCCACAAGACGCCGCCGCCCTCCTCCCCCGGACCCCCTCGCTCCCCGCTGTCCACCTCCTCGTCCCCCTCGGCGTCGCTCCTCAGTCGCCTCCCCTTCGCCTTCGCCCGTCCCTCCAGCCCCGCCAAGTCCGCCGCCTCCAAGTCCAGCTCGGCCACGTCCTCCGGCGGCCTGGTGCTGAAGGTGAAGCCGGAGCCGGAGCAGGTGGAGGTCACGACGCCCGGGACCGTGGGCAGGTCCGGCCACTTCTCGGCCGAGACCCTCAACTGTAGCTGGAACACTAACAGTGTTTTCCCTCTGAACCTCGGTGAGTCTCGTCACTGCTGTGTGTGATTGTGAGTCCGCCTCTGCAAGAGTGTGTAACCTGTGGAAGTAGATCAGTGACTTCAGAAGGTTGAACGAATCAGTCGTTTCAAAACCTTTAATTTATTTTTCATTGAAATGTACAATTTAATTATTGTTTTGAATTATTTAATTCCATAGTTTCCATATTGACAGATTACATTTGTTTTTATTGAATGATTGAATTATGGTTTTGAATTATTTAATTCCATAGTTTCCATATTGACAGATTACATTTGTTTTTATTGAATGATTGAATTTCATTATCTTCTTTGTCAAAATGTTATTATTTTTAACAATTGAATTATTTATTTGAATGATTTAATTCCATTATTTCTATAATGACAGGTTTTATTTGTTTTTATCGAATAGCTTTTAATTTTAAATATTAAATTATTTTTTAAAATGTATTTATTTTTAATAATTTATTTTATTTTAATATTCTTAAATAAAAGCATTTTTTAACACATTGAATTTGATATTGTAATTCAAATAATTGTAAAATAAATGTTCTAAATTCAATATTTTTTAGTTTGTAGCCTTTTAAATTCAATATAAAAATGTTGGTATAATAGTGTCACCAGACAATCACCAGACAAGGCTGTAAATTAAATAATATTGAATTTAGAATTATTTTTTTTAATTATTGGACTAAGAATATCAAACTCTTATGTATGAAAAAGAAAAATCACGTAAAAAAAATTCACATTTAAAAATATGAACAAAGAAAATCCAACCTTTCAATGAAATTTTTCAAATGATTGAATTCAATTATTGAAAAATAAATATTTGAGCCTAAAACACAAAATTTTAATAAAATAATTTAAAGTTTAAACATTTGAAATTCTGATGTCACTGATATATTTCCACAGTTCCGACACGATGTCGACACCTCAGACAAACACTGTAATCTCCATGTTTTTGTGCGTCCGGCTCTTTCCCAATGTGTACCTTCGTGTCCCGGCAGCCAAGACCCACGAGATAGAGCCGACCCGGGACATCCGCTGTGACTTCTGCGGCGAGTACTTCGAGAACCGCAAGGGCCTTTCCAGCCACGCTCGCTCCCACCTGCGCCAGATGGGCATCACCGAGTGGTCCGTGAACGGCTCGCCCATCGACACCCTGCGAGAGGTGATGCACAAGAGAGGCCTGTCCCCCCAGAGCGACAAGAGCGTCAAGACCGAGTCCACCAAGAGTCCACGTTGGGAAAACTCCGCCGAGGGTCTGTCCTTCTCGGCGTACCCGGCCTCCAAGTTCCGTAAATCTCCTCTGAGCCTGGTCCCGCTGGGCTCTCGACTGCACAAGCAGGGAATGTTGTCGGCGGCTGCGCCTTCAGGGAAGTTCTTCAGGACCTCCCCTCTGGGCAAGCGGCCTCAGTCTGAAGAGACGCTGTCGTCGGAGAGCACCCCTCACCAGCTGAAGACCTTCTCACCTCTGCCACAGGACTTCTCGGCGAAGAAGAAGCCCACCCCCGACAAGCACATCCGCCAAGGTCGGTCGGAACCCGGGACCTATGATCCGACCCCCTCTGACTCTTCTCTCCCTCCACAGATCCCAGCTGTGAGCTGTGCGGGTTCTACTTCGAGAACCGCAAAGCGCTGGCGAGCCACGCCCGAGCTCACCTGCGGCAGTTCGGGGTGACGGAGTGGTGCGTGAACGGATCCCCCATAGAGACGCTCAGCGCTTGGATCCGCAGCAGACCACAGAAGGTTCTGGAGATGCACCGCAGCTACATGCAGGGAAACAGAACCCCCGTCAAGAAGGTACGACGATGGTGGTGATGATGATGAAGAACAACAAGAACAACAAGAAGATGATGATGATGTTGATGAAGATGAGACTGTATGATGAAGATGATGATGATGATAAAGATAGTCATGATGACGAACATGAAGATGAGACTCGATGATAATGAAGATTAGATAAGAGGATGATGGAAAAAGAAGAAGATGATGAAGATGATTGTGGTGATGAAGGTGATTATGACAATAAAGATGAAACAGGATGATGATGATGATGGTGGTGAATATAATCATGATAATGATGAAGGTGATGATGATGAAGATGAGACAAGAGGATGATGAAGATGATGGTGTGATGAAGGTGATAATGGCGATTAAGATAAAACTGGATGATGATGAAGATGAAGATAAGACAACAGGTTGATGATGTTGGAGATGAAGATGATCATGAAGATGAAGATGAGACAAAAGGTTGATGATGATGATGATGATGTTGAAGATAAAGATGATGATGAAGGTGAGACTAGATGAGGATGACGATTAGACAAGAGGATGATGATGAAGATGATGATGATACAGATCAGACAAGAGGATGTTAAAGATGATGATGATGATTGTGATGAAGATGATGATGAAGATGATGATAAGGATAAGACAACAGGTTAAAGATGAAGATGATGATGAAGGTGGGACAAAAGGTTGATGATGGTGATGATGAAGATGAAGATGAAGCTAATCATGATGATGATGAGACTAGATGATAATGAAGATTAGACAGGAGGGTGATGATGATGATGAGAGTGATGAAGATGATGATGATACAGATCAGACAAAAGGTTAAATGTTAAAGACGGGGGATGATGATTGTGATGAAATAATGATGATGATGATGATGGTCCCTAAAGTCATAGACTTTCTATAGACAAGACCAACATTTCTTCTAGTTTGTTCTCCAACTGTTGCATTGCATTGTGGGATTGAAGGTATTAGTGATGCAGCGTTGAATCTGACCTTCTTCTGCCAGAAGAACATTCTGTCTGTGATACTGATGGAGGCAATAACACCTGCTAGAACACCTGCTAGCATGCCTTTGCTAATGGCTACAGTTAACTCGGAGCTAGTTACTCACTTGCTTTCTGTTCACTAAGAAACATTAATTCAGGTTAGTAGAGTTCAGAGTTCATATAATGTGACATATTCAAGGCTTTTCATTAGCCTGGGGATGAATGGATGAAACTCCCGCTGAAAGAGATTCAGAACATCATGAGATCCGAAATGGTCGGCTCACTCGTTCTTTTTGCTTCAAGACGTCTTTGTTAAAAGACTCTGGTTTCCTCTCAAGGCCACTCAAGACTTTAACTGGGGCAGAGAAATACATCTGAGCCCCCCCTGTCTCAGCCCCTCGCGGCGCCGCTCGTACCCCCCGAGTCCAGAACGATAACCCACTTTGCCCGCTCGCCGTCTCACTTTTTGTCTCGGCGTGAGAGGGAAGCGCCGGCGCTGGTTTCAGATCTGACGCCTCAGCTGGCGGCTCGGCGGACGTTTCATGTCCTGGAAAGAATCCGACGTTCAGCCTCACAGCTTTCAGTTCAACTGTAGATCTCGTGTCTTTACAGCCGCTGAAGAAAAAAAAAAAAAAGAAAGAGGGAATGACTGGGGGACAGATGCCAGCAGAAGTCGGCTATTGACTTGATAGTTGCCATGGTAACCGGAGCGCCTGGCAGCTTATGTTTCATCTCCAGATAAATTATGGCGTGCTGTTGATGGAAGAAAATGTACTTCTTCTTCTCTTTTTTTTTCCCTCTCTTCCCTGCAGAATTAGTTTTCTGGTGCATTTGCGTCACAGTCGCACCTTTTTTTTTTCTTCCCCGAGCCGCGATGTGACACACATACAGAGGAGACGTTTGTCTTCAACGCCCTTGTAAATGACTCTGTGAGGCTTTCATTGTTCAGGAGAGGATGAGAAGATGTGGGGATAACAGTCCACCTGTCAGCAGCCAGAGCAGGAGTCCACATCCGTCTCCGTCGTCTTCATGCCTCGGCTGCGGAAAATGTTTAACGAGAAACTGACTTCAATCTCCTATGTTTGAGCTCATAAAACGCACAATAGAAAAGTCCACTCTGAAAACAACGCTCCTTTTGAAGACACAAACACACACTTACTGAATTTATATAGACACACAAAAACGTTCCCACAAACAAATGTGCATTGAAATGTTGTACGACTTCACTGAAAGAACACAAACAGGCAACACATTTGGGAAAGAAATACTGCAGACAACCAATTTCATAACGCAAAAACAACACCAAAACATACACACACAAAACTTTGGGTTATACAACTACACCGAAACAACACAAACAAGTGTGGAAAAAGAAACTATCCAAAGACTAAAGACAACATATTTCAAAACAACTCACATCAACAAACACAAAAAAACAAACAAATTAGGGTTAACACTACAAAAATACACACTACACTATGCTAAAAATGCACAACATGTCAAAATGAAGACAACAAAGCTAAAGACAACAATTTTCACCACCCAAAAAAACCAACACACAAACAAAAATGACATTAAGGTTGTGCAGCTACAATAAACAACACAAAGTGGAATAAAAAGCATTTGAAATGCAGTCTACAATTAACACTGAACATCAAAGCAAACACACAAATATTAAAATAAGATGTAATAATAAACTATAAATAAACTATCACTAAAATAACACAAACGTGCATTAAACCTAGAATAAAAAATAGTTTCTAAATACCGTCTACAATTAAAACTGAATAAAGCAAATGTATAAATGCAAACCACACCAATACAAACACACAGTTATCCAAATAAGAGTTATACAACTAGACTTAAACAACACAAACGTCAACAAACCTGGAAAAATGGTCAAAATTCAAGACAAAAAAATTATGAACAAAACCAAAATAAACACACAAACAAAAAGAGCTTGTACAACTACACTAAAACAACCGAACCTAGAATAATAAACACACTTCAAAATGACGTCAAATGCAGAAAAAACATGCACATATCCAAATAATGCTTACACAACTAAACAACACACAAACTTGTCAATGTCGAAGTACATCTTAAATTAAAGACAATAACTCAACCACACAACCCATGTTGAGGATCTCACCGAAACACACAACTACACACAACAATACAAAACATGCACATCAGTTTACACAAACCACATACAAACCCACACCAAAACCCTCACTTAAAAAAAGTATTAACACAACAAAATAACAACTATAAACTCACTTAATTCAGGTTTCTGACATAAGGTTGTGTAACAAGTAACACTAAACATGAAGGCTAAGAACACTAAAACATTGCAAATGGAATAAAATACACACTATAACACAGTAACACAAGCGTACCCTCATCACTCACTGTATCCTCCGTCCTGACAGAAGTCTTCGGCGTCTCACTGGTCGTCCTCTCTGCCGGTCAGTCTGGTGCGGCCTCTGAGCCGCGAGGTCACCAGGGGCACGTCCGGGGCGGCGGAGGACGAAGCCGACGCCGGCCCCCGAGTCCAGGCGGGCGCCGGCAGCAGGAGCCCCTCGCAGCTCGCTGACGGACTTCCTCCTCAAGCACAGGTCGCCCGCAGCGAGCTGAATGTCCGTCTGCCCAGAGGTGTGTGACTACGAGCGTGGCTAATGTGGTGGTGTCAGACTGCAGACTGTGTGAAAATGTGTTTCTGTCTTCTTTAGGTTTTGAGCGGCGACCCCTGAAGCACCCGTCCTGCACCGATGGAACAGAAAGGGATTGTGGTCCGCCGAAGCCTCCTCGCTCAAGCACAGTCCCGGCCCTGGTGCCCAAACCTCCCTCGTACCCGCTGGTCAAACTGGTGGGAAAGTTCTACACCCTGAAGTGCCGGTGAGTCCAGGAGGAGACTTTGAGTCCCTGTCTCTCTCCTCCATGATTCCTAACTTCTTTCCTCCGTGTTCCCTAACTCCTTTTCTGTGTGTTCCCTAATTCCTCTTCTCCCTGTTCCCTAACATTTATTTTCCATGTTCCCTAACTTCTCTCCTCCATGTTCCCTAACTTCTTTCCTCAATAAACCTTACTTCTCTCCTCCGTGTTCCCTCACTTCTCTCCTCCATGTTCCCCAACTTCTTTCCTCAATAAACCTTACTTCTCTCCTCCGTGTTCCCTCACTTCTCTCCTCCATGTTCCCCAACTTCTCTCCTCAATAATCCGTAACTTCTTTCCTCCATGTTCCCTAACTCCTCTCATCCATGTTCCCTAACGTTTATTCTCCATGTTCACTAACCTTTCCTTTGCATGTTCCCTCACTTATCTCCTCCATGTTCCCTCACTTCTCTTCTCAATAAACCTTACTTCTCTACTCCATGTTTCCTAACTTTTCATCACCATGTTCCCTTACATTTTTCATCCATGTTCTCTAACCTTTCTTTTCCATGTTCTCTAACTTCTCTCCTCCATGTTCCCTCACTTCTCTCATCCATGTTCCCTCACTTCTCTTCTCAATAAACCTTACTTCTCTCCTCCATGTTTCCTAACTTTTCATCACCATGTTCCCTTACATTTTTCATCCATGTTCTCTAACCTTTCTTTTCCATGTTCCCTAACTTTTCTCCACAATAAACCCTATTGCTCTCCTCCATGTTCCTTAACTTCTCTCCTCCATGTTCCATAACCTTTCTTTTCCATGTTCCTTAACTTCTCTCCTCCATGTTCCATAACCTTTCTTTTCCATGTTCTCTAACTTCTCTCCTCCATGTTTCCTAACTTTTCATCACCATGTTCCCTTACATTTTTCATCCATGTTCTCTAACCTTTCTTTTCCATGTTCCCTAACTTCTCTCCACACTAAACCCTATTGCTCTCCTCCATGTTCCTTAACTTCTCTCCTCCATGTTCCATAACCTTTCTTTTCCATGTTCTCTAACTTCTCTCCTCCATGTTCCCTCACTTCTCTCATCCATGTTCCCTCACTTCTCTTCTCAATAAACCTTACTTCTCTCCTCCATGTTTCCTAACTTTTCATCACCATGTTCCCTTACATTTTTCATCCATGTTCTCTAACCTTTCTTTTCCATGTTCCTTAACTTCTCTCCACAATAAACCCTATTGCTCTCCTCCATGTTCCCTAACTTCTCTCCTCCATGTTCCATAACCTTTCTTTTCCATGTTCTCTAACTTCTCTCCTCCATGTTCACTAACCTTTCTTTTGCATGTTCCCTCACTTCTCTCCTCCATGTTCCCTCACTTCTCTTCTCAATAAACCTTACTTCTCTCCTCCATGTTTCCTAACTTTTCATCACCATGTTCACTTACATTTTTCATCCATGTTCTCTAACCTTTCTTTTCCATGTTCTCTAACTTCTCTCCTCCATGTTCCCTAACTCCTCTCATCCATGTTCCCTAACTTTTATTCTCCATGTTCACTAACCTTTCTTTTGCATGTTCCCTCACTTCTCTCCTCCATGTTCCCTAACTTCTCTCCACAATAAACCCTATTGCTCTCCTTCATGTTCCCTAACTTCTCTTCTCCATGTTCCCTAACATGAGCTCATGTGTCGACCTCTTCCAGGTTCTGCGAGGTGGAGTTTCACGGTCCGTTGTCGGTGCAGGAGGACTGGATCCGACACCTCCAGCAACACATCCTCAAGATGAACTCCAACAAGCCCGCCGAGCCCAAAGAGACGCCGGGCGACCGGGACGACTCGGTCCAGCCCGAGGCTCCGCCCTCCACCTCCACCCAGACCACCACTTCCAACAGCCCCCCCTCCACGCCGCCCATCCAGCTGGTGAAGGTGTCGGGGGGGCAGCCCACCCTCAAGCCTCTGCCCCCTCAGACGGCCTGAGCTGAGCCCGTCCACCACTCGTCCCTGTCCTCCCACTCAGTTCTGCCTTGTCATCCCTCTCTTTATTTGGCCTTCTCTGGGGGACGACGTTCCTTCCAGCCCCTCAAGCACCTTTCAAGCAGCTTTCTAGACTGTTACTACGTCCCGTCGCCATGGGAACCGAGCCCTCGGGCTCAAGGTCACGAGCGGAGACGGCCGTCTGGTGTTTGCCTTCTTTTTCTACTGAATGTCCAGGAGTTGACGTGGACCATCATCCTGTTATTTATGTTGCGTCATCAAGAACCTCCTCCGGTCCTCCGCGCGCGACCGCGTTAGCACGTTAGCTCGTTAGCTTGTAGCCGGACGTTCCTGAAAGAGATTACCGTCTGCAAAGGTCTCGACTCGAGACTTTAAACTCTTCAAAAATGGCACTTTAGAGGCTCGTCTACATGCACACCGTCATGGCGGCGCCGTCCACGCTAGCGTCAGATCGCGCAGGACCAGACCAAAGACCTCCTTCGTTTCCTCTCGTTTATTTTTCTTCTCGTGTCATAGGTCACTTCAGTAGGTCCTTCTCCTGATCCCATCTTCCTCATCTTCACGTCTTCCTTGACGGACTCTGTCCTGTCGTCAACACTTATAAGCACCTTGAAAATTGAGCATTGTTTTGTATGGCTCCCCCCTGTGTTAGCGCAGTGTAATTACATCTTCAGCCAGTTGTTGCCAGTATTAACACAACTAAGTAATTGTGGTGATAACAATATAGAAAATAAATTATTAAACTATAAACAAATGATATTCTTGTAAATTAAAGTAGGCATATTTTCGGATTAAACGCTTCTGTCACTTAATATCTTAAAAGCTAAATAATTCACTTATGTACCAGTTGTTATATTTTATTATATATATTTAGTACTTTTTTATTGTATTTATTTACTTCATTTTAATGTTTGTATAAACACCAAACAATCTTGTTTTTTACAATACTGGCAATAAAAGTGATCTGAAGTAAATCAAAGTTTTTGGGAGCTTAAAAGCTTCTCTCAGTACTTCAGCCACGATGGAAATAACCGTAACAGCCGTCTCCGGCCCACGGCTGAACATTGGGTCGACACTAAAATAAGTCACGTTATGATCTTCCGTTAAAATCCCACTCATGACGCCAACTCTACATCCGGATCAGAGGTTTTATCTTGCGGTGTGGACGCAAGCTAATGCTAGTGTGCATGTAGCCGCGGTGCCTGTTACGCTGACTCCAAACTGTCGTGAGAGAAAAAAAAAAACGACTTGAAATCCTTTATATTGTCCAGTAGCCTGAGGCCGGGAATATACTTGCTGTTGTCCGAGCGTCGAGTGAGCGTCGTAGCAGGTCCAGAGCTCGGTCCAGAGTGTGTCTGTGTGCGCGAAAACAACACAACTTTGTGTTTTAAATCTGAAGCTGGATTAAGTTAAACCTGGTCAAAAGGCGGAGCAACTGCTTCCACTCGATCAGGATTCATTCTACCCTGACGGTCTCTGTGCTGTGGCGCCCCCTGCTGGTGGACAAAACCTCCATAACCTTCTCACAACAAGTGTCAACAGGATGGATGCGTGAAATCAACACTCGTTGAGGATCAGCGACGCACAAAAGTAGCACTTCACTCTACTTCTGACGCCACTTGTCGACCGCAAGTATATTCTCCGACACGATCATCGCTCATGTACCTGTCGTCGTGTTTCTTCTCAGACATTCTCTCGTCAACTTTTTTAATATTTCTCTGTTGCCATTTTCTTCTTCTCGCCTTTTTTGTTGTTGTTGTCGTTGTTGTGTAGCGCATCATTTTTTTTTGTATTTATTCATGTGCGGCTGAATGTGGCAGTTTGTGGAGGTCGACCGTGACCGGAGTGCTTTCCAGCAGTACCAAGAGGACGACGAAAAAAAAAAAAGGGTCGACGGTTCCGGACTCGTACGCACTCGTCACAACGTGTTGTGCCAAAGAGTCTGTTCTACTTCCTGTTTACGCCCCCAAACATGTCAACAACAAAAGGAGGGGGGGGGGGGGATTTTAACCAACAACAAGCAAAAGACTGAAGCCTGCTGGAGTCTCTCTCCAGATCAATAACCAAACCATTTTTAAGAACCGTGAGTCCAACACGACGGACGTTTCCACGCCTGTGACTGTCGAGTATAACACACACTATATAACTACATGTACTGAAGACACTCGGTAGAGCGCTCGGCGCTTCTATTAGCAAAAGTAGAGTCAAGAAAATAAGTGATCTTAATTTTCTCGTGATTTTGATTTCCATGCTTTGTATTTTTTATTGCTCTGTGCATTTCTGTAACCGCAAAGTGAATTTTAGGATATTTTTTTTAGACTTTTAAAGCTGAAACTCCTGGTGCTGGCGCGAGTGTGTGTGTGTGTGTGCGTGAGTGAGTGAGAGAGAAACCCAGTCACAGACGAAGCTTTTAAAGAATCATAAATTGAATTTTTAAATAAATTAAAAAAACGTAAATTATGGCAAATCATCCCAAAATAAAGTGTAAAACATTGTTTTTGCGACGCATTGAATTATATGAGTTCTGTGGTCAAAGTTTCTCTGTGCGCGTGCGTGCGTGTGTGTGTGTGTGTAGAACGACAAGCTGGGTGATGAAAACAAACTGAGAGAGAAACACCAGTACTGTACTCAAAAAGGGTTTCAAGTTTTAAGTGAATCAATCCAGAACAAAACAATAAATGTGATTTGAGTTTCACACGCTTGATCGTCGTCTTTATTTGGAGGAAGAAGCTGAGGTTCTCAGTGTGACCGCTAGAGGGAGCCAAACACACTTGAATTGACAAAAATCTACTTTTCAGGGTTTATATTAAAACGCATACATTTAATACACGTTTCTAGGCAGTGGGAGGAAACCAGAGTTCCAGGTGGATTACGTTGTAAACTTAAATGAAAGTAAAAATGGATCAGTGCGCCAACGGCTGGTAACACGGTGTTGTCATCACAAACTCTAGTGTGTTTAAGTAAAGTACACAACCCAAGAAACACAACCAACACTTGTCTCACTCCCGAACCAACTCAACAGAACCAATAACACACCTAGTGATCAAACAGTAAAACACACAATGATGACGTCAAAAGTTTAAAATATTTTTACTTTATCTTGATCAAACGCGCAGTAACATGAAATTGCCACTAGAGGGAGCCACACGTGACTGGTTGATTTTTGTGAGACCGAACCAGGAGTGTGTAGCAGGGGTGTGTAGCTGCAGACAACACACGTGGCAACACATCTTCTCGTGCGTGTTGTGTTTCCGGTGGTCAAGTGACCCGCTATTATAGCGCCCGCGCACTTGACCTGCTGAGAGCGGAAGTTGATGATGATGAAGATGATGATGATGAAGATGATGATGTCACATGGTTACGTAACTTCTGCAGAAACTATTCTTTTAACAAAGTGAGGAGATGAAGATCTCACTGCTGCACATTACACTCGTTGGTTTTGTTTCATTTTTTTTCAATTCTTTATTGAAACACATTTTTCCTTTTAAATAATGAATTATTTCTTAACTTTTCTTTACGTTAAGCAGTGAAAGTTTATTTATTATTATCATTTAAAATTTTATTATTTGACTTCATATTCTATAATACATTCTGAAGTGATAATAATGTGTTCATCATTTGATTAAATATTTGATTATCTAACTCACATATATATATATATATATATATATATATATATATATATTAATTTCCTTTCGTGTTTTAACATTTAATACAGTATATTTACTGTTATCTATTTATCAATTATTTCTTTATAATTATTATTATTAGTTATGTATGATATTAAGGGTCAATTTAATTTATGAATTACTTTTTCTGTTAATATAGACAAAAGCAAATTTAGTCTATATCTTATTTAAATGTATTATTATTATTTAAGTATTATTATTTTATTTATTATTATTATTAATGCTTGTTATATTTTTCTTTGTGTTTATTAATTGTTTTCTGGATTATAAAGCACATAAATACAAGTTGTTGATAAATGTTTTTAGTAAATCTCAGCACGTGAACGACATGTTTTCCTCTCATCTCTTGCCGGTGTGAACTTTGACCTCGGCGTCTTGAGCGAGATCTTGAGATCCCGATCTCACAGACGTGATGACAAGAATCTGCACAAATATGCACGAGAGGAAACTTGAGACGCAGAGATCGACTAATTCGCTTGAATCTTCATTCCTGTAGGCGCCACCGTACACACACACACACACACACACACACGCACGCACGCACACACACACACGCACACACACAGAAGATAATTTATTTATGTTTTATTGATATTCTATAATGTAGACATGAGCACTCTCTTTAAATGGATGAATCATCGTCACACAAACTTTCTTTGTTATTTTTCTTTGATCTCTGTTCTTTATCTTTAGACTTGGATTGTGTCGTCTTGAACCTTCTTTTTGTTGCACTTAAGGTAAGGTAAGGTAAGGTAGAACTGTATTGATCCCTCAGGATCTAGTTCTTGTGGTTGTTTTAATGAATCTATCGTTTGTGTTGTTGCTTTGCTGGAAAAACAATTTCCCGAAGTAGACTTCAATCAATAAAGTTTTATCCATCTTTCTATCACTCGTCCAGATTTACTGCCAAGACTTCTGGAAAACTCCTCGCCCAGTCGTCACTTTCTCTCCCTCAGAGTTCATGAGGTGTAAACAGCTTCTTCTGGTACAAACATCAGCTCTGAGGAGAAACTGTTGTGCGTCTCTTTCGTCACAGTCGCACACTTGTGTGTGCAGAGCTTCAACTCACCTTGACTTTTCTTCTTCTGTGATCAATCATCGAAACTTAAGACACATTTGTTCCCTTTTTGTCCCAGATTACTTTGTTTTATTTTCTTATTCCCTCGTGTTCCGTTGATCCCAGCTACCTGGGGTGAGAGGCAAGGGGAGACCCTGGGAAGCATCAAAGACTCTTCAATCCAGTTATAGAGATCTGAGACATTTCTGAGTCAGAGCGAGCGACACCTGGAGCGACACCTGGAGCGACACCTGGAGCGGAATCCAGAGCGAGACCCGAAGCGACACCTGGAGCGGCCTCTGAAGCGGCACCTGGAGTAACACCTGGAGCGGCATCCGGAGCAGGATCCAGAGCAGCACCTGGAGCGGCACCTGGAGTGACTCATGGAGCGACACCCGGAGGTATCAGGAGCGACACCTGGACCGGCGTCAGGAGCGGCATCCGGAGCGGCACATGGAGCGGAATCCGGAGCGACACCTGGAGCGGCATCAGGAGCGACACCTGGAGCGACACCTGGGGCAACACCTGGAGCGGCATCAGGAGCAACACCTGGAGCGGCATCAGGAGCGACATCCGGAGCAGGATCCAGAGCAGCACCTTGAGCGGCATCCGGAGTGGCACCCGGAGCGGCACCTGGAGCGGCACCCGGAGCGGCACCTGGAGCGGCACCTGGAGTGACTCATGGAGCGACACCCGGACCGGCACCCGAAGCGACACCCAGAGGTATCAGGAGCGACACCTGGACCGGCGTCAGGAGCGGCATCCGGAGCGGCACCTGGAGCGGCATCCGGAGGGACCCATGGAGCGACACCCGGCGCGGCATCCGGAGCGACACCTGGAGCGGCACCCGGAGCGACACCCGGCGCAGAATCCAGAGCGAGACCCGAAGCTACACCTGGAGCGGCATCCGGAGCAGGATCCAGAGCAGCACCTTGAGCGGCATCCGGAGTGGCACCTGGAGCGGCACCCGGAGCGGCACCTGGAGTGACTCATGGAGCGACACCCGGAGCAGCACCTGGAGCGGCACCCGGAGCGGCACCTGGAGCGGCACCCGGAGCGGCACCTGGAGCGGCACCCGGAGCGGCACCTGGAGTGACTCATGGAGCGACACCCGGAGCCGGCATCCGAAGTGACACCCGGAGGTATCAGGAGCGACACCTGGAGCGGCACCTGGAGTGACTCATGGAGCGACACCCGGAACCGGCACCCGAAGCGACACCAGGGAATATCAGGAGCGACACCTGGACCGGCGTCAGGAGCGGCATCCGGAGCGGCACCTGGAGTGGAATCTGGAGCGACACCTGGGGCGACACCTGGAGCGGCATCAGGAGCGACACCCGGAGCGGCACCTTGAGCGGCATCCGGATTGGCACCCGGAGCAGCACCTGGAGTGACTGGACCGGCAGGATCCAGAGCGGCACCTTGAGCGGCTCCTGGAGCGGCACCTGTAGAGACTCATTGAGCGACACCCGGACCGGTACCCAGAGCGACACCTGGAGCGGTATCCGGAGCAGGATCCAAACCAGCACCCGGACCAACACCCGGACCAGCACCCGGACCGGCACCCAGACTGGCACCCAGACCGGCACCCAGAGCGGCACCTGGAGCAGCTGCAGACGCTCGGTGTTGATGAAGTTTTGATGTTTGTCGCACATGAAACATACGCTGGGATTCAAACCCGAGACCTTGGAGGAAAAATTGCTGAGTCACTCTTCTTGATGCAGAAATGTTGTAAACGTAGTCGTCACAGCAGGAGTCCAGGAAAAGTTTATTTTAGTAACACAACCACAGCTACACACCTACTTAATGTGCACACACGCTGTGTGTCCAGGAGTCCTTCACTGCCAGAGTGACTTCTGTCTTCATGTCACATGATTTGTAAAAAGGGCGGAGGCCCCGGGTCAGATCTAGTGGATGTTGTTACTTCTGGGAAGACGATGTTGACATAAACTTTCCTTAAACTTTATTTAGTATCTTCCTTGCAACAAGTCAAGAACACTGTGTGTTTGTGTAGACGTGTGTTTGCTAATCCCTGTGCACGAGTCTGAGTGTGTTTTTATGTGTTTGTCTGACTGTCTATAAGTGTGTATCTCTGTGTATGTTTGTGTGTCTGTATATGAATGTGTATGTGTGTCTCTGTATGTGTATGTGTTTGTCTGTCTGTCTATTAGTGTGTATCTCTGTGTATGTTTGTGTGTCTGTATATGAATGTGTATGTGTGTCTCTGTATGTGTATGTGTTTGTCTGTGTGTCTATTAGTGTGTATCTCTTTGTATGTTTGTGTGTCTGTATATGAATGTGTATGTGTGTCTCTGTATGTGTATGTGTTTGTCTGTGTGTCTATTAGTGTGTATCTCTTTGTATGTTTGTGTTTCTGTATATGAATGTGTTTGCGTGTCTCTGTATGTGTTTGTGTGTCTGTGTCTGTGTTTGTGTGTCTGTGTCTGTGTGTGTCTGTCTATGACTGTGTGTGTGTTTGTATGTGTGTCTCTGTGTAAGTGTTTGTGTGTCTGTGTTTGAATGTGCTTGTGTGTCTTTGTATGAGTTTGTGTTTTTGTGTCTGTGTGTGTGAGTGTGTGAGCATGTGTGTTTGTGTTTTTGTGTGTGTGTGTGTGTGTGTGTGTGTGTGTGTGTGTGGGTGTGTGTGTGTGTGTGTGTGTGTGTGTGTGTGTGTGTGTGTGTGTGTGTGTGTGTGTGTGTGTGTGTGTGTGTGTGTGTGTGTGTGCATGTGTGAGTGAGTCTGAGATTGATTAGTAGATGAGTCTGATGTGTAGTTGAATGTGTGTGTGTGCACTTGTGTGGGAGTGTGTGTGACAATATGATGCAGCTCTCAGAAGAAGTTGTGAGTCGACCTTGTGCGCTGACGTGTGAGTTGTGCGGAGAGTAAATATGTTTGTTTTGTGTAACTCTTTGGTCCACTGTGGGTCTAATGAGGCTGCTCTCGGGAGAGAAGTGTGTGTGTGTTGTGGCCCGAACCCAAAACACAGCCTCCAACGAATAGTCCTCGAGTGTTGCCGACACTCCTTAAGTCCAAGGTCGTGAGTTGAGCTTAATTTCTCTGAATGTTTCCATTTCTGGACTCAGTTGGATCGCGGCGGCCATCTTGGATTAGAAAGTCCAGCCAAACATTCCTGTGTCTGGAAGAAAATCACCTTCTGGAACATGAAGAACATGGAGGAGCTCAGTATGTTGGAGTTTTGTTCACGAGTGTCTCCACGTCTCCTGCTTGACCCCGGAAACATGTTTTTGTCCGTTACTGTTGCCTCCACGTCCTGACCTTGGACTAGTGGTGAAGGACAAAAGGTCAACTTATTCAGTCTGGACCTGAATTATGTAGTTAGCTTGACCGAATAAGTTCTGGTGCTAAATGATTAGTGATGCTAACATCGTAGCTGTTTTGGGATCACAGTGCATTCAGATTCTCTGTACAATTTAGGATAATGTTGCGTTCAGGATCACGGTGTTTACAAGTTCACTGAGTGTTCAGGATCACAGTGCATTTAGGATCATGGTGTGTTCAGGATCACGGTGCGTTCAGGATCATGTTGCGTTTACGATCACAGTGCGTTCAGGATCGCGGTGCGTTCAGGATCACGGTGCGTTCGGGATCAAGGTGCGTTCCGGATCACGGTGCGTTCAGGATCACGGTGCGTTCAGGATCGAGGTGCGTTCGGGATCAAGGTGCGTTCGGGATCACGGTGCGTTCGGGATCAGGATGCGTTCAGGATCACGGTATGTTTAGGATCAGGGTGCGTTCAGGATCACGGTGCGTTCAGGATCAGGGTGCGTTCAGGATTACGGTGCGTTCAGGATCACGGTGCGTTCAGGATTCAGGATCATGGTGCTTTCAGGATCACGGTGCGTTCAGGATCACGGTGCGTTCAGGATCACGGTCCGTTCAGGATCACGGGGCGTTTAGGATCACGGTGTGTTTAGGATCACTTTGTGTTCAGGATCACGGTGTGTTTAGGATCACGGTGTGTTTAGGATCACGGTGTGTTTAGGATCACGGTGTGTTTAGGATCACGGTGTGTTTAGGATCAAGGTGTGTTCAGGATCACGGTGTGTTCAGGATCACGGTGTGTTCAGGATCACGGTGTGTTTAGGATCAAGGTGTGTTCAGGATCACGGTGCGTTCAGGATCACGGTGCGTTCAGGATCACGGTGCGTTCAGGATCACGATGCGTTCAGGATCACGGTGCGTTCAGGATCACGGTGCGTTCAGGATCACGGTGCTTTCAGGGTCAAGGTGCGTTCAGGATCACGGTGCGTTCAGGATCACTGTGCGTTCAGGATCACGGTGCATTCAGGATCACGGTGCGTTTAGGATCACGGTGTGTTTAGGATCACTTTGTGTTCAGGATCACGGTGTGTTCAGGATCACGGTGTGTTTAGGATCACGGTGTGTTCAGGATCACGGTGCGTTCAGGATCACGGTGCGTTCAGGATCACGGTGCGTTCAGGATCAGGGTGCGTTCAGGATCACGGTGCGTTCAGGATTACGGTGCGTTCAGGATCACGATGCGTTCAGGATCACGGTGCGTTCAGGATCACGGTGCGTTCAGGATCACGGTGCGTTCAGGATCAGGGTGCGTTCAGGATCACGGTGTATTTATGATCACGGTGCATTCAGGATCACGTTGCGTTCAGGATCACAACGTATTTATGATCACGGTGCGTTCAGGATCACGGTGTATTTAGATCACGGTGCGTTCAGGATCACGGTGCGTTCAGGATCACGGTGCGTTCAGGATCACGGTGCGTTCAGGATCACGGTGCGTTCAGGATCGCGGTGCGTTCAAGATCGCGGTGCGTTCAGGATTACGGTGCGTTCAGGATCAGGGTGCGTTCAGGATCACGGTGCGTTCAGGATCAGGGTGCGTTCAGGATCACGGTGCGTTCAAGATCACGGTGCGTTCAGGATCCGGTGCGTTCAGGATCAGGGTGCGTTCAGGATCACGGTGCGTTCAGGATTACGGTGCGTTCAGGATCACGATGCGTTCAGGATCACGGTGCGTTCAGGATCACGGTGCTTTCAGGGTCAAGGTGCGTTCAGGATCACGGTGCGTTCAGGATCAGGGTGCGTTCAGGATCACAGTGTATTTATGATCACGGTGCGTTCAGGATCACGGTGCTTTCAGGGTCAAGGTGCGTTCAGGATCACGGTGCGTTCAGGATCACGTTGCGTTCAGGATCACGATGTATTTATGATCACGGTGCGTTCAGGATCACAGTGTATTTAGATCACGGTGCGTTCAGGATCACGGTGCTTTCAGGGTCAAGGTGCGTTCAGGATCACGGTGCGTTCAGGATCACGGTGCGTTCAGGATCAGGGTGCGTTCAGGATCAGGGTGCGTTCAGGATTACGGTGCGTTCAGGATTCAGGATCACGGTGCGTTCAGGATCAGGGTGCGTTCAGGATCAGGGTGCGTTCAGGATTACGGTGCGTTCAGGATCACGATGCGTTCAGGATCACGGTGCGTTCAGGATCACTGTGCGTTCAGGATCACGGTGCGTTCAGGATCACGGTGTGTTTAGGATCACGGTGTGTTTAGGATCACTTTGTGTTCAGGATCACGGTGTGTTCAGGATCACGGTGTGTTTAGGATCACGGTGTGTTCAGGATCACGGTGCGTTCAGGATCACGGTGCGTTCAGGATCAGGGTGCGTTCAGGATCACGGTGCGTTCAGGATTACGGTGCGTTCAGGATCACGATGCGTTCAGGATCACGGTGCGTTCAGGATCACGGTGCGTTCAGGATCACGGTGCGTTCAGGATCAGGGTGCGTTCAGGATCACGGTGTATTTATGATCACGGTGCATTCAGGATCACGTTGCGTTCAGGATCACAATGTATTTATGATCACGGTGCGTTCAGGATCACGGTGTATTTAGATCACGGTGCGTTCAGGATCACGGTGCGTTCAGGATCACGGTGCGTTCAGGATCACGGTGCGTTCAGGATCACGGTGCGTTCAGGATCAGGGTGCGTTCAGGATCACGGTGCGTTCAAGATCGCGGTGCGTTCAGGATTACGGTGCGTTCAGGATCAGGGTGCGTTCAGGATCACGGTGCGTTCAGGATCAGGGTGCGTTCAAGATCACGGTGCGTTCAGGATCACGGTGCGTTCTGGATCAGGGTGCGTTCAGGATCACGGTGCGTTCAGGATCACGGTGCGTTCAGGATCACGATGCGTTCAGGATCACGGTGCGTTCAGGATCACGATGCGTTCAGGATCACGGTGCGTTCAGGATCACGGTGCGTTCAGGATCAGGGTCAGACATGATGGTGCTTGTGTCTCTGGGATGTAAAACAAAACACATTGTTACTCTGTGCTGTAAAACCCATGAAGAACTATAGAGACTCTAATGATGTCACTTCCTGTCATTATGTGTCTGATCTGCAGAGAGTTTGGATCTAAAATAGTGTCTCTGAGGAACTACTGGATTATTGTTGAGGAACACGCTGGACTATTGTTGAAGAACACGCTGGACTATTGTTGAAGAACACGCTGGACTATTGTTGAAGAACACGCATGAACACAAAGAACACTGTTGAAGATAATGTTGATAAATAATATTTATTTTTAGTCAAAGAACACTTTTCTCTCTTAACCTGATCTGGAAACATTTAACATCATATGTTCCTTTGAATGGATGAAGGAAAAATATTACTTTTCTGGAAATAGATGATAAACAAGAAAACTGAACGTGAGACGATGATGAAGGTGATGATGATGAAGATGATGATGATGATGATGATGAAGGTGATGATGAAGATGATGATGATGATGATGAAGGTGATGATGATGATGATGAAGATTTTGATAATGATGATGATGATGAAAATGATGAAGATTTTTGATGATGATGATGACGATGATGATGAAGATGATGAAGATTTTGATGATGATGAAGATGATGAAGATTTTGATAATGATGATGATGATGAAAATGATGAAGATTTTGATAATGATGATGACGATGATGATGAAGATGATGAAGATGAAGATGATGATGAAGATGATGAAGATGATGAAGATGATGAAGATGAAGATGAAGATGACGATGACGATGACAATGATGATGATGATGATGATGAAGATGACGATGAAGATGAAGGTGAGACTAGATGATGATGATGAAGATGAAGGTGAAGGTGAAGGTGAAGGTGATGATGATGATGAAGAAGAACAAGAAGATGATGAAGATAAAGATGAAGATGACGATGATGATGAAAATGATGAAGATTTTGATGATGATGATGAAGATGATGAAGATGATGAAGATGATGAAGATTTTGATGATGATGATGATGATTAAGATGAAAAGGAAGATGTTGATGATGATGATGATGACGATGACGAAGATTATGACAATGATGATGATGATGAAGAAGAACAAGAAGATGATGAAGATGAAGATGATGATGATGAAGAAGATGAAGAAGAACAAGAAGATGATGAAGATGAAGATGAAGATGATGTTGATGTTGATGATGATGAAGACGATGACGACGATGACGATGACGATGACGAAGATGATGACGAATATGAAGATGATGATGATGATGATGATGGTGATGAAGACGATGACGACGATGACGATGACGAAGATGATGACGAAGATGATGATGATGATGATGATGATGAAGTCAAACAAGCATCCGTCAGTCAAACAACAGCCTGCAGTCGTGCGGGACCTTCATAAAGCTGCAGGATGAGTCGCAGCTGCGTCGACAGTCAGACGTCGAAACATGTGACGACAGGAAATGAAAGGTATGCATGAGAAACAACAGGAAGCTTCACCGAAGGACACTTGGAATCTTCTCCGTCCATCCTGGAGCTGAAACTTCTTGCTTCCTTCCACGCCTGAGCTCGGGGGAGGTTCTCTTCCTCTCGCCTCATAAAAGCCGCCAGTGTTGCTCCGAGAGCAGTGTGTTGTGACAGCGAGCCAGGCAGCTTCTCCGGCACAGGATTAGGAGCTCACCACCAGGACCTGCCATGACCCGCCTCTGCCCCGACACTCTGGACCTTTGAAGGTGAGCAGAAGGTCAGATATCAACGTCTCGGTCCGCGACTCTGAAGCTGAAGCGAAGCCTCAGAGCAGCTGCTGCGTCTGAAGGAAGATTCTGGAGCATTTTCAAGGGAAAAAAAAGGAGTGAATTCTGATGAAACGATAATGAACTTGTCGTTAATGACGCGAGTGTTGACTTTGGACGACACCCGCGTCTGCAAACATGTCCTCGGTTCCTCACCCGGAGCTGACAAACCTCTCGATCGTCTGCAAACATGTCCTCGGTTCCTCACCCGGAGCTGACAAACCTCTCGATCGTCTGCAAACATGTCTGTGAAGGAAGTCGACTCGTAAATGTGTGTGAAAGAATGTGTTGGAACGAGAACGTGTCCAGACCTTCAGTTTCACGAGCGCAGGGAACATGAAGGAATCCAATGATCTAATGATTCCAGGCGGGTCGAGGGGGCAGCAGCCGCAGCCAAGAGGTCCAGGATAAACAAATCCAACAGCACAGACAGCGTCAGAGCTAGAGAATGAAACTTTATTGATACAGAACCTCAGGTTCCAGTAAGACGAGTGTCCTTCCTGCTGGTTTGGAACAGCCTTGAGAGAATCTTGTTACTTCATCTATGGAAGTAGAAAAGTTTTATCTGAATATTGAAGTTGAAACGACACGTTTTTTTAATTAATTGTTCAGATACTTGTGCGTTTTAAACGTGGTCACGTGATCGTCTGCGCGTCACATGATTGGCTGACAGTTCGATCGAGTAGCTCGGTGCTCTGTTGGTTTTGTCTGATTTTACCGATTTTATAATGAATTTAAAAGGCTATGAATTTAATACTATTGAATTTGGAAAGTTCATTTTTACACACTTTTACACAATATCAAACTCTATGTGTAAAACTTTTGTATATATGTTTTTTAAATAAAAAAAATAACTTTTAAATAAACACATTATTGAATTCAACAATTCAATGAATAAACATTTAACCATTCATTAAATAAACTATAACATGTAATTATTAAAAATTAATAAATTCAATTCTTGAAAAAAATCATTAAAAAATTGAAAATTTAAATTAAAAAATACAATATTCTGATGAAGCTGATATACTTCTTTGAAGGTCAAGCAAATTAAAAATAAAAATCTAATTATAAAAAGTACTTTTGTACGCTTTGTATTGTATGTAGACACTTTTATACCAACATTTTATATTTAATTTAAAGACTACAAAAAGATTAAATTAAGACAATTTATTACTGAATTATATAAATAAGAAAATCGAACTCTGTGTAAAAAAATGCATTAAATTTTAAAAGGTTATAATTTTTAATTTGAATTATTACAAGAAAACTACAAACTTTTTAATTTAGAAATGATTAAATTCAATATTTTTTCTAAATATAATGTAATGATAAAAAAAAAGGTTTAAACATTTGAAGTTAATTCCAAATTAAGGTTAAAATCTTGGAAGTAAAAATTTTAATCTGAATATTGGATTTAATATTTCAGAAGTTGAAATTACACGTTTTTTAATTGAAATTTTCAGATACTTGCTAGTGCGTTTTTACGTGGTCACGTGACCGTCTGCGCGTCGCATGATTGGCTGAAAGTTCGATCGAGTAGCTCGGTGCTCTGTTGGTTTAGTCTGGTTTTACAAATGTTTTAGATTGAATTTAAAATGCTACGAATTTAATAATATGAATTTAGAAAGTACATTTTTACACAATTTTGAATAACAATATTCAACTCTATGTGTAAAACTTTTGTATATATATTTTCTTTAATGAAAAAAAATCTTTTGAATATACAAATTATTGAATTCAACTATTCAATGAAAACACATTTAATCATTCATTAAAGAAACAATTAAATTTAATTAATAAAAATATAAATTAAATTCTTGAAAAATATCATTAAAATTTGAAATGTGAAATTAAAAAAATCAATATTCTGATGAAGCTGATATAATTCTTTGAAGGTCAAGCAAATTAAAAATAAAATCTAATAATAAAAAGTATTTTTTTGTACGCTTTGTATTGTATGTAGACAGTATTATACCAACATTTCATATTGAATTTAAAAGACTACGAATGTATTAATATTGAATTAGAAAGTTTCTTTTTGAACTATTTGAATCTGAATATCCAACAATATGTGTAAAAAAAGTTTTAATTTTCTATTATTTAAGAAAATAAAACTCAATATAACTAAAAAGAAACTATTGAATTTAATTAATCAAAAAAATATTCAGAAAAATGTAAAGTTTCAACATTTGAAATGTAAATTAAAACATTCAATATTTTGATGACACTCATGTACTTCAATAAAACTAGAAAAAAAGTATCATAAATAATTCATATGTAGCAAGTATTTAGCGCCAAGCTAGCTAGTACCTGACATTCGAATCTGGAAAATCGAACAAAAACTTTATCGGAAAAAAACCCCTCAACAAGCTCTTGTTTCGAGCTGGTGAAGACAAGTGTCCTTCCTCGCTGGTTTGGAACAGCCTTGACTCTCTTGGTTCCTCACAGGCAGCAGCGATGCAGTGCCTCAACTCCTCGGCGCCGAACCAAACCCTCCTGGACGCCGACCATGTCGGGCCCCGGCGCAACACGCCCACGTTGGCCGTGCTCTTCATGACGCTCGGCATCTTCTCCAACGGGATCGCCCTGGTCATCCTCGCCAAGGCCTACAAGCGCTTCCGCCGCCGCTCCAAGGCCACCTTCCTGCTCTTCGCCAGCTCGCTGGTGGCCACGGACCTGGCGGGTCACCTGATCGCCGGCGCCCTGGTGCTGAGGAGGTACATGTCCAGCCGGGCCCCGGGCGACCCGGACGCCTCCTGCCTGTTCCTGGGGGGCTGCATGGTGTTCTTCGGGCTGTGCCCCCTCCTGCTGGGCTGCGCCATGGCGACCGAGCGATGCGTGGGGATCACCCGGCCTCTTCTCCACGCCCGCCTGGTGTCCACCACCCGCACCAAGGTGGCCCTCAGCCTCATCTGGCTCCTGGCCCTGAGCATGGCCGTCCTGCCCTGCTTCAGCCTGGGGGCCTACACCTACCAGCACCCGGGCACTTGGTGCTTCATCAGGGTGACGGAGGGGACCCGGCTCACGGACCTGGTCTTCATGGTGCTGTTCTCCGGGCTGGCCTTCAGCTCCCTGGCCACGGCGTTGGTGTGCAACACCGTCAGCGGGGTCACCCTGGTGCGGGCCCGCCTGAGGAAGACCTCCTCGCTGCGCTCCTCCGCCCAGTCACATGACACCGAGATGGTGGTGCAGCTGGTGGGCATCATGGTGACCTGCAGCATGTGCTGGGGCCCCCTGCTGGTGAGTTGCATGTACTTCACTGAAATCAACCTTCAATATGTTTTGCTCATGAGCCACAATTTAAATTGACATGTGATCTTCTACAAATATGGACGTATATTAGTGTCATCGAAATATTTTACATTTCAATAGTATTTTTTTAAATTGTAATGGAAATGGAAATGGAAAGGTTGTTGATTTTTAAGCATTTAATTATCATTGATTTCAATCGTTGTACATTGACAAGCTGGATTACCTCAGTTTTTTGATTAGTTTAATACAAGAATTTCAACATTGTACTTTTTTTTGTTTACACATACAGTTTGATATTATAATAATTCAACAATCATTTGTTTTAGTTCAATATTTTTTCATTTGTAGCATTTTTAAATTCAATAAAAAACGATGGCATCATTTAACAAGACCAATCCAATCGAGCGCCGAGTCACTCGCTCCAACTTAAATTCAGCTGCAAAACAACCATTATTTGCAAAAATCCGGAAATCTAAGCGTTGCTTTGGAATTGAACTAATGCACCAGGGCGTCTACGTTGTCACGTGATCGTCTGCGCGTCGCACGATTGGCTGAAAGTTCAATCAAGTAGCTCGGTGCTCTGTTGGTACTGTCTGGCGTCACTATTATACCAACTTTTATATATTGAATTTAAAAGGATACGAATTGAAAAAAAGTGAGTTTAGAAAAAGTATTTGGGAATTATTAGAATAAGAATATCAAAATGTATGTGTGATAGGATAAATGTTTAATCGTAGTTAGATATTTTTATTTAAGTTACACAATTAAAAACATTTCAACGGCGACATTATTGAGATCAATGATTCCATTCATGCTGCCACACTTTATATTTGCACGGTGAAGTAGTTCCACGGAAGAGGATCATTGAGTTTCTGAGAATCTATTATGAATCCATCAATAAGGGACGTTGTTTGTCTCGGATGAGTGACAGGACGGTTGTTCCTGCCCTGAAGATGTTTTGACTGATGTCTGAGTATTCTCTGGATCTCATTTCAACTACACAATTATTCCATTTTTAAACTTCCAACGAATCGACGGACCCCGAGAGACGCACATGTCCGCGTGTCCGCCTCCACTGAACAGATGGAAAGGTCAGAGGTCAGAGGCTCCAGATGTTGACCGGGCAGTACATCTGGGAGACGAGACTCGGTCGTAAAGACACAAAGTCAAATGACTTCTTTGTTGGTTCGCAGCAGGCGTGGCTCGTCTTTTTGTTTGTACAGTTATTACGGTGAAGGTGTATAAGTTTGTGTTTCTTCGAGTCGCTCTGACTTCTAGTTTGTGTGTCGTTCATGTTGATGGTTTAACGTTTCACATTTTTGCTCGTGTGTGTTTCATAGTACGTTTTTTTTTTTTGTGTTTTTATTCATTTTCAAACGTGTTTTTGTGTGTACTTTTTTTTATGCCCTTTCATGTCTGTCTATATTCTCATTTTCTTTGTATTGTTGTGTTACATTTTCAGATTATTTAAAAAGGGTAAAGGACAAGCTTGAGTAGATAAAGACAAGATTACAAGAAACAAGTTACAGAAAAGTTAAAAACAAGTTCATTTATTATTATATTTATTAATTTTATTAAATGTAGTTGAACTTTTTTTTAAATACATTTGTCAGTATTTCCTTGTTTATACAGTTAAGTTTTGACATTTATGTTTGTGTTTTCTTGTGTGTTATATATACTTTTTTCGTTTTTCTATCTGTAATTTGGTGTTTACTCTCCATTTTCCCGCCTATCGGTTTTTTTTGGCGTTTTTTAACGTGTGTTTAAGTTGTGTTTGTCTGCGATGCAGAAGCTTTTGTGCGTCCAAATCAGGCGTCTCAAAATCTGGTTGGTCTTTTAGCAGCTTTTTTTTTTTAAATGTCTTTGATTTGATTTATATTTTCTTTGTTCTCCCCGTGTCGCGTGAGTTTACTCCAGACACTCCGGTTTCCTCCCAACATACAGAGGTTGATTGAGAACTTGGGGAAATTCTCCATAGGTATGAGTGTGTGTGTGAATGGTTGTCTGTCTTTGTGTGTCCTGCGACCGACTGGCGTCCTGTCCAGGGTGTCCCCTGCCTCTCGCCCAATCAAACTGGGATAGACTCCAGTCTCCCCGTGACCCCCATAAGGGACAAAGCGGTAGAAAATGAATGAATGAATGTTTAGTATTTGATTAATTTTCATGTGTTTTCACTGTGGATTTTTGCCATTTGTGTCTAATTTTAAGTGTTATTTAATGGGTTTTTTCTTGTAAAAGTGATTGACGTGTTGATCTCTCCTCAGATCCTGGGGCTGATGTTGGCCGTCTCCTCCTACCGAGGGACGCCGGACTGCGAGAGAGAGTCGACCACGAGCCTGATGATCATCTTCGTCAGGATGGCCGCGTGCAACCAGATCCTGGACCCGTGGGTCTACATCCTGCTGCGGCGCGCCGTCCTGCAGAAGATCTACCGCATCACCAAGAAGCAGGCCAGTCTGAGGGGCAGCAAGATCCGCTCCCTGCGCCTGGACTCCAGCTCGTCTGAGAAAAGAAAGAAAAACTCTGAAAGTTCATGATGGACGCAAGCTCTCTGTCCGTCATCTCGTGTCAAGGATGTTTTCATAAGATGAAGAATTGTATCATTTTGTTTCACAATATAAAAATGCAGATGTGTGAGTATCATTGTAAAGAAAACTCTTCAGATTCATGTAATTTACCTTGAAACTAAGTTTCCTGTTTCATTTTCAACTATGTTTTGTTCTGATAAACATATCATAATGTAATAAATATTTGTTTGTTTAAATCTTCCTGAATCCGTCTCTACACAAGTCAAGTAATCATGTTTTTTTATTTTAATGAAGTTAATTTTGTACACCTCAGAGACGACAAGATTGTAAAGAACATAAATAAAACAACATATTTGTTAGTTAGCATCTTTGTGTAGTTTTGTGTTATTGTTGTTTTTCTTGGTTTGTGTGAGAGTTTGTATGGTTGTGTGTTTTTTTATTTTGTGTATGAACGACTTCATCTCATAGTTGTTTTGTTTTTTTGTGTTTTTTTTTACACATTTTTGTATGTATGTATTTGTTGCTACTTATTTTTAAATCTGTACCTTTTTTAAGGAAATTATTTTCATTTTCTTTGTAGTTTTGTGTGTCTAAATGATTATTTTTTAATATACTGTATATATTATTGACATAAATAAGATGGTGACACATTACTAAAGCTATCGTTTTTTTATTATTATTCTCGGATTCTTCACATTTTAAAAGAGGGAAATACAAACACGGAGCATAAAACGAAACGTACAAATTGATTTTGATTTTTTTTTCAAACGAATATCTTCGACCAACACCGTCGCCAAGAGACAACGACAAACTGTGAGATTGTCACCCGATTGGTCAAAGGAGCTGCCACTCAAACTCTCTTCCAATGACCGCGGTCGTGGGCGTGACCCATTGTGCTGTTGCTGCCTGCCGAGGCTCGGGACTGAGAGTCAGGCGTGCAACATCCTCCAGACTTACGGTGAGTTTCTCCAATAAAAAATGTCGAACATAACGCGACACGAGAAGGGAAAACGGTGGCGGGACGAGTTGACTTTCACACCGTCTTTCTGTTTTGTCTCAACTCACAAGGGTTTGTCAGAGAAATGCGTTCGGCTTTGTTCGGCTAAGCTAACATGCTAACTGTCTCGACCATTTTGGCGTCTAAAACCCAGACAAATATCTTAATAACGAACACAATGTTTGCTTCCTAACATTAAACTCTTCAAAACGATCAAGGATAAGATGACATTTGTCTCTTGCGTCATGTGTGGGTGGCCTGCTTTTGTTCTTTCTTACCTAACGATGGCGAATGAAAATGGCGTCTTTTAAAAGTATTTATTTGTTGCTACCGTTGAAGTATTCTTTAAACGGGTCAACATTAAAATGACGTTTCTACTACTGTTGCCTTGTAAATATCCTTGTATGTACTGGCTTCTCCCATCTGTTCGGTTATCTGTGGCTTCATTAAAGTTTTGTATTTTCGATTTTAATTAATGGTGAGATCGATAGTTCTGGCCCAGAACTGGGTCAGAACCTCTGGAATATCGACTGTTGCTTTAAGGAATGAGGACGAGGCAACAATTGCTTTTCAACAGCATCGTCACCGGCTTTATTATCTGCTGTTTAACATTAAATACATGTGGTAAATGTTGGCTATTTATAAAGATGTTCAAAGTAAAATAATGTTAATTTTCTGTTAAATTAAACACGTGGGTACATTTTCTAATAACGTGTTATCTTCTATAATAACAGTCAGGGTTTACTTTTAAAGTATTAGGTCTTGTGTACAGTAATAAATTGATTTATTCTACCTTTTAAGTCGACTGACCAGTTACAGTATGAAATTGGTGTCATGACAATCCAAAGCCCTACGTTTTAAGTGCTGATTTGTACAATAACCTCCCCATGTTTCTTCTTTTCTTCCCTAGAGATCCACACCGAAGCTCTGAGTTTGTGTAAAGTCTTTGAGAAATATAAAGTTCTACAGTCTTGGGACGGACGAACGTACAATCATGGTAAGTCTGTCGATCATGTCGGAGCTGTGATACGCTGGACTTCCCTCTTCCTGACACAAATAAACATGTCACATCTAATTGAAGTCACATGGCGGAGAGCTGGTGGCTGTGTTTATTCATCCCACAATGCTGCAGGCTTAAGCGACACATGCTGTGTCTTCCACTTCACTGCCATCTTCTAATTTGACTTTTTTTTCTTCTGCTCGTACTGACACCCTGCTTGTGTAACTGTTGACCCTGGAAGAGATGTGATGTCTGCGCTGTGTCAGGCCAAGATAGAGAAGAGGGCATATGGTTTTCCAGCTGTTATTCTCTAATAAATGCATTGAACATGTTTTAAATCTATAAAACTATACGCTGGTTAATAATCTCTTGTTTGTTGTTGTTAAGCCACCCATGCGCCACAGATCCATGCGTGTCTTCCTGCACGACGACCGCCATGCCATGGCCAAGCACTCCGCCATCTACCCGACGCAAGAGGAACTGGAAAATGTCCAGAACATGGTGTCTCACACAGAACGGGCTCTCAAGGCCGTCTCCGACTGGCTGGACCGGCAAGAAAAGGGAATCGTAAAGACAGAGCCAGATGTTGCAGAGAGTGAGAAAGACAGGTGAGAACATATTTGCATGTAGAACTGGAGTTGGGTATTGGAAAGAATCTGGCGATATGATGCGTATTATGATACAACAATACGATATATTGTAATGGTGTAGTACAAAGGATATATTTGTAGTATTGTCGAGTACTTGACTCAGAATTTACAGACCACATGACTCGACAAAGTCGTAACTACTTACATTTGTTTTGAAGCCAACACCAGCTTTAAAAGCCGCTGGAGTCACTGTATCCTCTCGTCCTCAGTCATCGCCGGGATCGTGCAGAATTTCTGCAGATAGATTGGCCAGAAGTTTAATTGCCACATGAAAATGAACAAACAAACAAACAAATTGAATATTTGCATGTTAGTTGTTAATAAGAAAATATGTATGTATATGTATATATATATTTTTTATATATAATTATATTAACTATAAACCATAAAATAATTATGTTTAAAAAGAAAATATGATTTAAAAGCCTAAAGAAATACAAAACAACACATAATGCTGTTGAATATCGAATTGAAATTGTGAAAACAAAAGTGCGTTATTAAAGTGAATTGAGAATTTCTCACGGAACTAATGATGCGTCTTGTGTTTTGCAGCGAAGCACACAAAGAACACCGCACTCTCAGGGGGGTCATGAGGGTGGGTCTCGTCGCGAAGGGTCTTCTGCTGAAAGGCGACCTAGACCTGGACCTGGTTCTTCTCTGCAAGGAAACGCCGACGGCAACGCTGCTGAAGATGGTGGCTGATAATCTGTCTAGTCAGCTCAAGGTGAGTCGAACCGTTTATCAGAACCAGCACTCGGAGAGCGCATACCTCTGCCAAGGACGCAACTTCAATCGCTTGCGTCGCGTTCCTTTGCAGACGATAACCGAGGAACAGTACGTGGTGAGCCAGCACATCGAGGACGCTACTATCGTCATCGGCAACACCAAAGAGCCTCCTCTGGCCCTTACCATCCAGCTGACCTCGCCCCAGGTCCGGGAGGAAATAGAGAAGGAGGCCGCCGGAGGTAAGCACACGCAAAAAAAACTCCAATGGTTCAGTAGCACTAGTCCTCCTGCAGGGGGTCCTGGCAGAAAAATCACACAGATATTGTTTATTGGGCCTTCAATGGAGCTGGAGGGCAAGAAGACACTGTCAAGATAACCTGTGCTATGTTTGTAGCCTTAAGACTCACTCACGGTTTGAAGAAGATCTACTTTTTTGATGGCCCAATATACAGTAAAGGGCAGTTGAAGGCTTCCTCTGCCAGCGCAGTGATGGAGTTCAACAATGAAATGAAGGCTTACTGAGAAGTTAACCAAAAAAACAACAACTTTGTTGCATGTGTTTTTACTGATGATGAACGGTTTGCATTGCAGCAAAAATGAGTAGCACACCGAATCACAAAAGCTGTCGGACATGTTGTCCTTTAAAGGGAGGTCCTGGGCTGCAGATAAAGACAAAGAAACCCGTGTATGTCTCGCGATCGAAATCCAAAATATTCCACATTAAACGGACTGTAAGAGGGAAGATTAGCCATCAGGACCTTGACCTTATCTGCAGCCCCGTGCTAGTGTTTTGTTTGCTCCGTCACGCCATCAGTTTTGCTGCAGTGTGGACCCGTTTGAATATCCACTATTGTGCATCTGATAACTTCTACCTGTGGTTCCAATTCTGATTCTCTCTGTCAAGCCTTCTAGTTTGTCAATTTTTAGGGACGCTGGACCTTTGACCAACTGGCCGCTCTCTGTCTCGGAAGGGGCAAAGTGCAGTGTACCCAGAATAGGGGGAAAGGGGAGGGGCTCTACCTCCTGTTTACGCCATGTCAATTGTCAACAAATGCTAGAGAAAAAAAAAACAACCTCCCATTTCATACTTTTCCCCTTACAAATGCACGTTCTTGCACCGTCACCACGCTAGAAGATGAAACCTGCATTGATAAGGAGGTTGAGAGTATTTGGTGGTTCTGCAGGGGAGGGGTCCCCCTTCCCTTCCCCCTCCAGCCTGTGGTTTTTTGGGAAAGCTGCCTGTGTTCCCCCTGGCCGCCTGACAGAACTCCCCTTGGTCAAACTGTACCTTGTCTTCTTATTCCACCTGCCAATAGAATCGCTTTCAGTCAACGATCCTCCGGATGCTCTGGACAGGCAGAAATGCCTGACTGCCTTGGCGTCTCTCCGCCACGCTAAGTGGTTCCAGGTTTGGATCTTGTCTTTACTTGTCTCTAAAAAAAAATGAAGTAGTTTTAAGTTTGTTTTTAAGCTCTGTGTTCTTTTTTTCCGTCTTAAATACCATGTGCTTTTCCCCCTCCACCCTTTAATTTACGACTGCAGTAGCATTCCTTATTGATCCAGGTGTTTGGATTTAGAAGATTTTGATTTGTTAACACTGCTTTTTAGAGTAGTTTGTGTTTTTTCTGTGGCTCACCTAACAGGCTATTCAATTGGATTTGATTTTCAAAAAAAAACACCTCAAATACGAGCAGCTACAGGTGCAATATTTCTCTGTGTGTTTTCATTGTCGACTCTTAGAAATATTGCAGCAGGTTCTAAAAGTAAATGCTTGAATAAGACGTCCAGTCATTTCATTTTTATTTATTATTATTCCTGACAAACGTAACTATAGGTTAAATCCTGGGCGTCAAACGCCATCAAACAAGGGACCGAAATCCTTCAGCCGTCAGAATCGTAATCGACAACTGTACGTAGCAGTAAATATAAGTGTTTTTATTCCATTTATCTTAATTGTCTCTGTTTGTTTCCTCCTTTCAAACACTCGCCACTAAATTTCTGTCCGTCAACATACATTGTATGGTTATTGGAAGGCTCTGTATGATTGTTGACACCAATAATCTCTTTGTTATCTTAAACATTGGCATCTTTTTAAAGGTCAACATATACTGGTCATCATCCGGCGGTGCAACGTAAAATGACTTGGTGGACCAGATGGAGCCCCCGTGCCCCTCGTTTCCTAAATGCAATATTAGACTTGAACTGTGTGTGATCAGACATTTTAAAGTTAATTCAGTGTTTCCTTCATTTAGTTATTATTTTTAATAATTTCAACTGTATCTGTGTAAGGCTCTGCCCACTAATGAGCTCTGCTAATGATCCACAATACTCTTAGAACCAGGGTTACGTCTAAGTAACCACAAATTTGACGCACCGACATTAAAGAATTTGTCAGTAAAATTGTGTGATACAAAGTGTAATTCAAGTAAGACGAGGATGTGAAACTCGTGCGACGGTTCAAAAAGCTTGATTTAAAGACTCCGTTGGCACAAGGTCGTCTTCAATGTTGACTTTTCGTTGAGTATTTGATCCACCAACGGTCTCGGAGCTTTACTTTTGTCGCTACATTAACTCGAGCTCCGTCTTGTGACCAGTCTCGGCTCAGATCTTCACCCTCGGATGTCTTGTTTTGTGACGCACGTGTCCGCCGCCCTGTCACCGAATCATCAGGAATATTGCACCTTCTGTTTTCTTAATCCGTCCCAAGGTCCCGCTCAGTCGTAGCTTCGGGTTTTTTTTAACCGAACGTCGACCTCCACTAACCAGTCTCAACTATTCAAACACAAGATTGTTTTGACGTGGAACAGTTCATAATACGATCCTCCCTTCTTTTTTTTTGTCTGAATGCTTCCTTAATGATAACGCTTCACTGTTTTAGTCGTGTGCCTTTTTTCTTTGTGTTGATGGTTCATTGTGTTGGTCAAGCTCACACAGTTGTCGCCATTTGACTGAAGATGGCTTGTCTTCCTCGTGCCCCCCCAACCCCCTTCCTCCCGTCCCTGCTTGTGTCTGCAGGCGAGAGCTAATGGGTTGCGCTCCTGCGTCATCGTCATCCGGATCCTCCGAGACCTCTGCGTCCGCATCCCCGTGTGGACCCCCCTGCACGGCTGGGTGAGATGTTGGATGGTTTTTATGTGGAAGCGGATCAGGCCTCAGAATATTTTAATTGTTTATGTTAAAATTATTTAATTGTATTGTTGTTTAAGCTTTTTATTTTATTCTTTAAATAAATCAATATTTTCTATGTGGAAAGTTTGTGTTAAAAGAATATATATATATATTATATTTACACAAGTTTGATATTCTGTATCCAATAGTTCAAAGATAGATGTTCTAAATTCACTATTTTTGAGTATGTTACCCTTTAAATTCAATATAAACTGGTTTGTGTAATGCTGTCGTCTTGCCAGACTAATCCAAGCGCAGCCCGCCGTAACCTTTGAACTCAAGCCGTAAAACCACCTTTAATTGCAAATGGATGAAGTCTTAACCTTGTTTTAATTTTAATTTGTCATGATGAATTGACGCACCAGCGCTTCTGCGTCACATGATTGGCTGAACATTCATTCAAATAGCTTTATTTATATATATAGCAAATATTTGGTAATGTCTGCAGGCGGTATTACACCAACCCTTTTTTTATTGAATTTTAAAGACTACAAATTAAAGTAAAAGGACCAGAATGACAATCTAACAACTGTGTCGTCCTAACAGCCTCTTGAGCTCATCTGTGAAAAAGCCATCGGCACCACAAACAGGCCGATGGGAGCCGGAGAAGCTCTGCGCCGAGTCTTAGAATGTCTGGCGTCAGGAATCCTCATGCCCGGTAGGAGAAAAGTCCACGGCTTAAAGTTTTCTCTTTTTTTTAATCGCGTGTGTTCTTTAGAATCCGCAGGAATCTCCGATCCGTGCGAGAAGGAGCCCACTGACGCCGTCAGTCACCTGAGCCGCCAGCAGAGGGAGGACATCACGTCCAGTGCACAGGTGAGAAGCACTTTTCCCAAAAATCCCTTTTTGTAGTTGAGCTTGACCTGTCCGTCGTTGCAGTACGCTCTGAGGCTGGCTGCTTTCGGACAGCTTCACAAAGTGCTCGGGATGGATCAACTTCCCACCAAGATCCCCAAAAAGAACCGTACCGAGGCTCCCATCGACTACATAGGTAGAGAGACGAGCAGATGAAGTGTGTTTTGAAGCCAGACTCAATGTTTTACTCTCTGTTTCTAGTACAAATCCCTCCCAGCACAGCGTACGCTCCGCCGATGAAAAGACCCATAGAAGAGGAGGAGGGCACGGACGACAAGAGTCCAAACAAGAAGAAGAAGAAAGTGCAGAAGAAATGTGAGTCACAGGAGACGAGCAGGAATTTACTGGTCGGATCCACTTTTTCTGCCTCCAGCTGGTTCTGTTTATTGTCAAGAATCTGTTGAAATGATACAGAGGCAGCAAAACTATATAGTGATACTGTAGTAACGAGTATATATGTGTAGTATTTTCGAGTACTTGACTCTGATGAATTTACAGACCACGTGACTCTTGATGAAGTTTTAAAACCAAAATATGTCCAAACATCAGCTTTAAAAGCTGCTGGAGTCACCGTATCCTCTCGTCCTCAGTCATTGAGTGAGATTTAATTGTTCCTTTAGTTGCGGAGGATGTAATGACTGCTGCCATCTAGTGTCTAGAAGTTTAATAGCAACACCAATATGAAGAAACACAGTGAATGTTTTATTTTAATTGTCAAAAGAATAAAAAATAACTGTACACCTATTGAAATCTAAACTATCATGAAAATTAAATATTTTTTTCTCACACCCCGACTTTCAGCTGCAGACGACAAAACCGAGCCCACCCAAGCCATGAACGCCCTGATGAGACTCAACCAGCTGAGGCCGGGTCTTCACTACAAGCTCATCTCCAAAACCGGCCCGGTTCACGTCCCGGTCTTCACCATGGAGGTGGAAGTCGACGGGAAGACGTTCGAGGCCTCGGGTCCGTCGAAAAGAACCGCCAAGCTGCACGTGGCCGTGAAGGTGAGGAGGTTTATTTAGCGGGTCCTTCAGAGGACTGAGCAGAGCGTTGTGGGCGCAGGTGCTTCAAGACATGGGTCTGCCCACCGGAGTGGAGGTGAAGACGGAGCCCATGACGCCAGAAGTGGCAGCAGCTCCAGTGGAGATGACGAAAGTCAAGGCGGAGCCTGTCGAGGAGACGCTCGAAGCAGCCGCGCCCGAGACCGCCGACGCCACCGAGGTACCGTCAATGAACGCGTCGACCCGTCGCGACCCCGAGATTCTCACCCCTCGACCTCTCTCTCGACAGCCGCCCCGCCAGCAGGGACCCATCCTGACCAAGAACGGCAAGAACCCGGTGATGGAGCTGAACGAGAAGCGGCGCTGCCTCAAGTACGAGCTCATCTCGGAGACGGGCGGCAGCCACGACAAGAGGTTCGTCATGGAGGTGGACATCGACGGCCAGAAGTTCCAGGGCGCCGGCTCCAACAAGAAGGTGGCCAAAGCTCACGCCGCGCTCGCCGCCCTGGAGCAGCTGTTCCCCGAAGGCAGCCAGCCCGAGACCCTCCCCAAGAAGAAGGGACCCCCCATGGTGAACACCCCCTACCCACCGCTCAGGCGTCGTACAGGAAGTGACGTGTTTTTACTTCCTCTGCAGCACAACCCCGCTGGCTTCGGCATGATGGGACCCCCTGGGAACGGAGCGCCACCTAGAGGTCGGGGAAGGGGGCGCGGGCGCGGAAGGGGCCGAGGTTTCAACAATGGAGGAGGATACAGTCAAGGAGGCTTCGGGTCGTTCGGTTACGGAAACAACTCCAACACAGGATACAGTAAGTCATCATTTCATCACTGGAGCCAAACCATTAAATCCAATTTCACTTAAATTTTTAACAATATTGTGATATTTTAAAACGCTTATCTTAAATTAATAGATTATTTATACAAACAACACTTCTTCCCTGAAGGACAGGCCTGTTTATTATGATTAATCAATCCATAAACCAATGTGAATAACATATTTATTTAAGTTTTGAACCGAAATAAAAACCTTTAATAAAACACCTGGAATGGACACAATAAGAAATGATTTTAAATATCTCACAAATATCAGTGAAAACAAATACAAATGTACATTCATTCATTAATAAGGGCAGAAAAAAACATTCTAATTCACACCAATATGTGTTGTTAAAGTGAAAATGGAAACAATAAACTGAAAATGGCAGCTTGTTTCTGCTGCCCCCTACTGTAGAGTCGGTGTAAACGTCTTTCTTTTGCGTTAAATCTTTGAAACTCGTCCACATCAAACCGTGAAGTCCAGCCTCGTTGCATTTCTCTGCCGTGAGACGCAGTTTCTTCGACACAAACCCTCCGAGTGTGACAGGAGCAGAGACATCAATCAAATCAAATCTGACCAAATCCAAACATGCTGCCACTTTTTGACGGCAAACAAATCCTAATCCGCCATTTGTGTCCTCTTCTCTGCCCTGTCTCACTCTTTAGGTGACTTTGTCTCAGACTCCTATGGCTACCAAGAGTTTGCGACATAGACCCCCCCACACACACACACACACACTCTTAGAACACTAAAACTCTTAAACACACGCACACACACTGAGTCACGGTTCCGGCTCGACTCGTCAGCCTGGAGTCCACGGAGTTGAAGCGACAGCAGCCTCGAGGCGTCGAGTCACGTCATGCATGTTCGCACACTGGCCTTCTGTGGACCACATCTGGACCCGCGGACCCCCGCGATCATGTTTCTGTAGACGCGTCTGTCGGACCAGCGCCCGTTAGACTGAGAACTTTGTTTTTTTGTTTTTTTACTTGAATGTTTTTACACATGGATGAAGCTTTTAATGTGTGTTTGTACCGACGGTTGCCACGGCAACAATAAAAGTATTGAATTCACGCTTTGCTTCTGAAATGTATGTTTTAATGGAACATTTCAGATGTTTCAACTTGAAGGTTTTTATTGAAATGTTCTTTTTTTAAGCATTGGATTGTTTTGTTTTGTATTTATATGTTTAAAGGTTTAATTTGTTTTTATTGAATTCAACAATTTCTATATTGAAAGGTGCATTTTGTATTTTTATTTTCTTTTAACAACCATCCTTAAATTTAATAAACATTCAGTTTGATTTTCATAATTGGAAAATGTTTAGTTTTTTTTTTAATACATTTATATCTTGCTAAATAGTAGCCTGTCACATGATCACCTGTGCGTCCATGATTGGCTGAAAGTGTCTCTGTATTGTCTGGTGACACAGTATTTTTATATTGAATTAAAAAGGCAACAAATTAAAATTAAAAAGGAACATTTAATTTTGAAAAATTCCAATCTTTTAATTCAATTATTCAAAAAAAAAAAGTTTAACCTTTAAATCTACAAATAATTGTATTAAAAAACAAATTCAGAATCGGAATTTATTTATTAACAATTTGGTCATCGCAACTTGTGTTGGTAGTACCTTTTAGAATTAATATATTAAATTATTAGAAAACGAATCTAAAAAAAATAAACATCATTGCTGACAAAAACCTTTTAATAAAAACATGTTTCCACTTTTGAAATGTTTGAGATTCAAGCCTTCAATAATCTGATGCCACTGCTGTATTAGTGTGTGTTTACATCCTCATGTGTTTCTGTCCCACAGGTTACAACTACAACAGCGACGGAGGCCAGAACGGAGGAGCCGGGGCCTCAAGCAGCCCGACGGGTGGACCTCCATCCTCCCCAGCGTCTGGATCGTCGCAGAGCTCCTACGGTTCCTACTACCAGAACAACGGCGCCTACAACGCCAGCACCGCTCCCGCAGCCAAGTCCAAGAAGAAGCCCATGCACAAAGGAGGGAAGCAGTCGTTCTCCGGAGCTCAGGGGGAGAGCGGCGGCGGCGGCGGCGGCTCCTTGGGGGGCTTCCAGTCCGGCCCGTCCGGACAATCCACTTACAACCAGTACGGCTACGGTCAAGGGAAGAAGAACTTCAGCCAGAACCAGGGGGGTTCCGGAGGGTACGCGTACAGCACGGCGTATCCGAGTCAGGTGACGGGAGGATCCGGGAGCAGCCAGAACTACAACTACGACGGTGAGTTCAGCTCGAGGGTCCCGTGATAGAAGTGGATCCGTCAATCTTTTCTCCGCCGCAGGGTTCGGGAACGTGCCGAGCAGCTACGGCTCCCAGGGGTCCGGCAACAACCAGGGCTTCGGCAGCTCCCAGTACCACGCGGGGGGCTACGGGAAGGGCGACGGCAGCATGTACCAGTACAGATAAAGCCGCCGCCCCGACGGGTCCATCAGCTCCAGACATAATGCAGTTCACCGAGGCGACTCCACCGACTCCCTCCATCCTCTCGTGCGTCGCCTCCACGGCCCGCGGTCGATCGGTCTCTCGCGACGACACGTTCCGGTCGTGCCGCGTCATCCGACTTCACCGAGAGATTCGGAAAACTTTCCAAGTGTATCGTCGTCGTCTGGTGTAGATATAAACATGGAAGTAGTTCAGTCGTGAAGATGCTCCCGCTTGTAATTTTGCTTTTAGTCGATTGATTGTTTTTTTTTCGCTGGAAATGTTGCTGCTGAAAATAGCTGCAGGTGTTTTGTTTCTCATCAACTGTTTGTATAAATAAATGATTTTTATTTTGGACTTGTTTGTTGATTCTGTTTGTTACTATATTTATGATGGAAACGGTTGATAGATCGGTTTAGACGGTTCAACACAATGTGATTGTTTTATTAAAGGTTAAAAATAGAATAGAATAGAATAGAATAGAAAATCTTTATTCATCCCCAGAGGGGAAACACACTTTTACAACAGCACAGTTGAAAAAATAAATAAATAAATAAAGTGCAAGGAAATAATAAAAGAGATAATATAAAATAAATAAAAATCTTAAAAATATACAAATTATTTACAAAATTAGAAATTTAACACTATTAACAAAATAAAATAGAATAAAATAAAATAAAAATAAAATAAAACGCATGAGAAGAAAAACACACTACGGATTAGCATCAGGATATTTAAAGTAGAGTTAAATATCCTGACACCAGTTGGGATGAAAATACAATTGATTCTTACTTTCTCAGCATTATATGTGGATTTAAATGACGAGCCTCTGAATAAAAGATGATGCACATATTTACCTACATAATTAATCCACTTGCTTTCATTTATTTTCAAGGATTTACATTTATTTTTACAAAGTTTGGATCTGGAAACGACAACATAAAATAAAAAACAAGCTATATTTAAATTTTCTCATGGAAAAAAGTTGTTCAACAACTAAACAAATCAATTGAATTTCTCTGTGAGATTTCTCTATAGAGATCAATAAAGAATATTGATTGATCAACAGGAAAAACAAAGCAATGCAAATATAAGAGTAAATATTTGAACATTTACTTTAAATCAATTATATTTGGAGAGTGTTTTCTTTAAATTTAGATTCGTGTGATCTTGCCTGAGGTTGATGCAAATATTTATATAAAGCTCTTTATTTTTTATCATACAACAAAACGTCTTTGAATTTTAATTTAGAGCAACATTATTCTCGTGTTTAAAACTTGCAAATATGTTTTGGGTTTTTTGGGTTCAAGTGTTGAAATGTCGTGTGTACTTTGAAAGAATTGACATTTAGTTTTAATTTTAATTAATCGACTTGCGTGTTTTAAATAGCGTTTCCTTAATTTTATTCTAAATTTCAAATGTATTTTTTAAGAAACCATGTTTTCCCCAAATGTATATATTTTATTATAATTTATTATTATAAATGTATTTTTGTTTATCATTTTAAAAAAAATTAAATGCGTTTGTTTTACTGACACGTCTTCTACGAGTTCCGTAATGGCGTCCTACGTCACATCCTGTTTCGTCAGCGCATCCATCATGGCGGACACCGGTGTGGCGGAGACGCTCTTACGGCGGATCGAGACCTCGGACGACGGCGTGGACAGCCTGGAACTGTCCGCCCGCCTGGAGCTCGACCACCAGGTGATCGTCGGAGCCGTGAAGAGTCTCCAGGCGCTCGGTGATGTAAGTCCCGCTGGTTCTTGTGGTTTCAGTGCTGATGCAACTGCACGAGCTCAGCTGTCACTGCGAGTCATCAATAAGTGGCTTATTCTGCGTTTATACTTCATTAAAGTGAACAAGAATACATCGTTTGAGTCAGGAAATGACGTGTTTTCTTACTTTATATACTACGAGATCACAAACTTACAAGTTTTCATCAGTAAACACAACAGTTTTTTCAATATTCCTTATTATTTATAGTTTTAAATACTTTTAACGTAATGTATTAACCTCGTCAAAATAAAATAGAGTAGTTTTTTTACTTTTTTTTTTTTTTTACTATTATCCACATTTTTCACAAATTATTACAATAAATGTACTCGGTTGTTGTTAATTTTTTAATTCTTTAATATAACATGATGTAACATGTTTTTTTTAAATGTTATGTTCCTTGTTTCTAAGAAAGTCAATATTTTTTGACAGTTTTCCGCATATTTTAGAAAAAAAATCACAATAAATCTACTCATTTAGACTTAATACATTATAATTGTAACACAATTACAAAAATATTATTGTTATGATAGAACTATAACAGGATCTATCTTTATTTTTCAGGATTCCTTTCATTTAAAGGCTTAAAACTGTTTCCTTCAACTGAGAAAAATCTTTAAATTTAGGAAAATGACGTCACAACACGATCTGGATTTTATAATCCAATGTTTGTGTTTTCTTATTTCGACTATTGTAACAGTTTGTTTTCATGTCTAAACAAGAAGGAGTGTCTCGCCTGCAGTTAATACATAACTCGACGAGAATTCTGAGCCGCTCTAGTAGAAGAACTCACATTTCCGGTTCAATTAAAATAATTCTGGTTCTTACTTTCAGAGCTTATCCTTGGTCAGACTCCACCGTACATCAGTGATTGTTCAAGCGCTTTGTACATTTATGTTTGTGTCAAAATAATTGTATTATATATATATATATATTTTGGGCAAATATCTTAAGTTAAGTCAAGAAGACCAACTGAGTAGATTTCACCCAAATATATGGAAGCGGTAAAAAAAAAGGACAAAAATATTACATGTAAAAGTTATTAACTTTATAATTGAGTAAGGCATTTTTGAAAATAATGAGATCCTGATGTAAAAGATAATCATAATAACGTTTAATAATTTTGTTTCAAATACAAGTTATTAAGACCAACTAGTAGATTTATTGTAATTTTAATTAAATAAAGTTGTTTTGTTTTTTTATTCTTAAACATATCAGGGATTTTCTTTTCAAGATTCCTTACATGAAACCTGTCAAAATACTTGTTTTTAAATAGCGATTTTTCACAGTTTAATTAATTAATTAATTTTAATGAATCGCGTTGTTATATTTGAAACACGAGCTTGTCTTCGTTGGTCTCCTGACATCATGGCGTCTCTGCAGGTGATCACGGCCGACCTTCGCTCCTGCAAACACTGGGAACTGACGGCCGAGGGGACGGAGATCGCGGATCAGGGCAGTCATGAGTCGAGGGTCTTCAGCTCCGTCCCCGCAGAGGGTCTCGCTCAGAGCGACCTCATGGTGAGTGACTCGTGTGATCCGGTGCTTTGAAGAAGATGATGACGACGATAGAGAAGGTTTTGAAAATAAGGGACTTAAATATGAAGTAAATCACATAAATATAAATGTATAAATACTTAACTAAATGTATGTATAAATAAATAAATGTGGGACGGAATATAAAAATGTTTAAAATAAAGAAATTACTTGATTTAATTTTCTATACATTTCAACTTTTATTTATTTGTATATTAAATTATTTACGATTTATTTTATATATTTATTCATACATTTGCCTTGTCATTCATTTTAGTTTATTTTATTCATTTTGACATTTTGATGGAAGTAAGAAAATTAATTAGGTTTTTTTTAGTTGAATAAATACATGTAAAACAAATGAAATGCATAAATAATTAAATATAAAAATAAACGTTAAAATGTATAAGGTGCTTTACAAATGACAATAACTTGCTTACTTATGTAAACAAATGTGTGTATATATACACATAAATCTTATGTTATTTTACAAAAATAAAATCAGAATGAATGAATTATATTTATTCTATAGTTCTGTATTTATACGTGCATGTGTTTATATATAATTATTTTAATTTATTTGTATGCTAAAAGAGGGAGAGAGACAAAAACAACAACTAAAAAGCATTTTACTCACCAATCTTTCCATTTACGCTCTAACTTTATTTCTCTTCCCTCTCGTAGAAACTGTCCTTCGGGAAGATCGGCTTCAGCAAGGCCATGTCCAACAAATGGATCCGCCTGGACAAAGGTCACGAGTCCGGGCCCAGGATCTTCAGGGCGGTCAGTGAGTCACATGACCTCTGTCGGCGTCGGCCATGTCGTTGAAGATGGGTTTTTATTCCTGCTCAGGTGGAGAACATCCAGGACCAGGTCCAGGAGAAGCTGCTGCTGGTCCAGAAAGGAAACGTCTCGCTGGAGGAGAAGGAGAAGAACGAGCTGAAGAAGAGGAAACTGCTGTCAGAAGTGTGAGTGACGTGAGGGTCCACCAGGGGGCGGCAGAGGCGTTTGTGTGTTGATGGAGCAGAACATTCTTAATAATGAAGGTTTTATTTAAAGAAGTAAATGTACTTGAAGGTTCAACAAATCATGACTAGTGAGTGTGTGTGGAATTCTTATTTAAGCATTTAATTCATTTGGGAGGATAAATGATTCCAATAGTTTTTATTTATAATAAAATGGTGGAACTATTTTTTTTATTTTTTATAAATAAGTAAGTAATTTTTATTTGTATAGCGCTTTTAATTTTTTTTTATTTTTCAAGATGTTTTTTATTTTTACACAAAGAGTTTAATAATAAAAAATTCTATAATATATAAATATATATAAATGTATATAAAATTTATTTTCTAAATTCAATACTTTCTAATTTGTAACCCTTTAAATTATATACAAAAATGTTGGTATAATAACAAGACAAAACCAATTGAGCACCGAGTTACTTGATCGATCTTTTCGTCCAATCACACGACGCGCAGGCGATCACATGTCATTTCATCATCACGACATATAAAGTGAGCGTCACATGATTATCAGCGCGTGGCATGATTGGTTGAGAGTGAGTTAGTGCTCGATTGGATTGGTCTAGTTATATGTTGCTAACCATAGAATTAATATAGAATTTAAAAAATATATGTATAAAAATAAATAATAATAATAATAAATATAATATAAATAATAAATAAAAATATAAAAAAGTTATTTATTTTGAAAATATTCAAATATTTGAATTTAATTAAGACCAATAAAAAAAATTAAAAATCATATAACAAATATCAAATTAAATTGTTTAAAAAAGAATCCAATGCTTAATAAAACAACATTTAAAAGGTTCAAACCATGAATATTCTGGTGATATTTACTTTATTATGTCTTGTGTTTGTTCCAGGACCGTGAAGACCTACTGGCTGAGCAAAGGACCCTCCTTCAGCACCACCGTCACCAAGCAGGAGACAGACCTCACCGCGGAGATGATCGCCTCGTGAGTCGCCGCTTAACGTCCCGCAGGAGAAGCTCTGTTATCGACTGCTCTGGTCTGACGTTCATTGTCTGGTCGCAGCGGCAGCTGGAAGGAGAAGAAGTTCAAGCCGTACAACTTCGAGGCCATGGGCGTCGCCCCGGACTGCGGCCACCTGCACCCGCTCCTGAAGGTGCGGACGCAGTTCAGGCAGATCTTCCTGGAGATGGGGTGAGTTTCCGGACGGACTCCCATGATGCACTTGCAGCACTCTCGAGCTGGGGCTTGTCTCGCAGGTTCTCCGAGATGCCGACCAACAACTACATCGAGAGCTCCTTCTGGAACTTCGACTCGCTCTTCCAGCCCCAGCAGCACCCGGCCCGCGACCAGCACGACACCTTCTTCCTGTCGGGTGAGTCGGCGCCGCCGTCGCCCGGACCCGCTTGAACTTGAACCCTGTGTGGTCTGCAGACCCGGCGCTCGCTCAGCACTTCCCTCAGGAGTACCTGGAGAGGGTGAAGCGGGTCCACTCGCAGGGCGGCTACGGATCTCAGGGGTGAGCGTTGATGGTTATTACAAGTGCTGGTTCTGGTCCAGAAGTGTCCGATGGACCCCCTGACAGTTCTGTGTGGAAGTTTATCAGTGTAATCGGAATATTGAACGATTCATGTTGAGACTTTGATTAGATTTTTTTATTGAAATGTTTGGTGTTTTTTTTTAAATAATTGAATTCAATAATTTCTTTATTAAAAGATTGAATTTAGAAACGTGAGTATTTTCAAAAATAATTGTAAATTATTTCATTTTTTATTTATGGAAATTTTATGTAAACATTGAATTTTTTTTTTGATAAATGATTACAATTCTACTTTTTTATGATAACATGGTTGAATTATTATTTTATTTAATAAATTCATTTAGAAATTTGAATATTTTTCAAAATAGCTTCTTTTTTACACATAGAGCTTAAAATTCGAATTTCAGTTATTCAAAAATACCTCTTCTAAATTCAAAATTGTTTAATTTATAGCCTTTTAAATTCATTATAAAAAGAAGTATGAAAGTCTCACTAGACTATACCAATAGAGCCCCGAGCTACATGCTGGAACTTTCAGCCAATCACGCGGCGCATAGATGATCATGTGACGACGAAGAAGAACATGATAAATTTACTCAGGACTTGGTGTTTTCTGGCGACACTATTATACCAACATTTTTATATTGAACTTAAAAGGCAACAAATAAAAAAATATTGAATTTAGAAAAATGTATTTTCGAATTATTGGAATTAAAATATGAAACTGAAAAAAAGGAAAATTAAGTTAACCATTATTTAAATGTTTTAAATGATGAAAAACGAATTCAAACTTTTAATATGCAAATTATTTAATGAAACTTTTGAAAAAATAATAAAAATGCGCTCGTTATCTCAGGGTCAAAAACCACAACATTCAATGAAAAAAATATGAGAGTTTCAATAGTTTCTGTAGTTCTGGTCCATCCAAGTCCAGCCCACGACAGTCCATCAGAACCTCTGGTGTTTCAGGTACAAGTGCGAGTGGAAGCTGGAGGAGGCCCAGAAGAACCTGCTGCGCACTCACACCACCGCCGTCAGTGCCAGGATGTTGTACAAACTGGCCCAGCAGGTGAGAACCTCCCGTCTCCTGATCCCTGGTTCAGAACCTCATCCACCGCCCCCCTCCCTCCACCAGGAGAAGTTCACCCCCGTCAAGTACTTCTCCATCGACCGGGTCTTCAGGAACGAGACCCTGGACGCCACCCACCTGGCAGAGTTCCACCAGATCGAGGGCCTGGTGGCCGACTACGGGCTGACGCTGGGCGACCTCATGGGGATCCTGCACCAGTTCTTCACCAAACTTGGTCTGGATTTGAAACAATTTAAAACAAAAACCTCCAGACCCTCCTGACGCTGTTGTTCGTCGACAGGAATCAGTAAACTTCGCTTCAAGCCGGCCTACAACCCGTACACTGAGCCCAGCATGGAGGTGTTCAGCTACCATGAAGGTACGCAAGCCCCGCCCCCTTCTCCTGACACACACACTCATTATGTTTATATCAGGGATTTAGAAATAATTACTGCTGCCATCTAGAGGCTGGAAGTTGAATTACAACACAAAAATGGAAGAAAAAAAAACCTTGTGAATATTTACGTGTAAATCCTAAAAAATATAATGAAAGAAAGTTTTGATAAGTTTGGTTAACTACTCTGAACTATCAAAAATAATGTGAAAGGAGCAAAATAAAAATGATTAATGAGCCAAAAATACAATGTTTACAGTTGCACACGAGTAAACCTTTCATAGAAGATTAATAACCTTTAGACGGACGAGAGGTTCCTGTGTCGGATTAGGTTTTTAATAAGGCTTTAAACGATGGTTTTTTTTCTAGAAATGAATTTTATTTTTAAGAACGTATAGTTAATATCAAAAGTACAGTTTTAAATAATGAAATTATGAGATATTGGTCATTAAATCTATTTTTTTTAATATTTCAGTTCAGTTTTTTTGATGGTTAAATGTGTTTTTATCAAAAAATTCAATAATATCTATATTAAATGTTTAAATTTGTTTATTAACAATACAAGTCAATACTACTGTATTTTGAAATTTTGAATCTGTTTTGTTTAGAACCAATAATAAATAATAGAAATAAAGACAAAATAAAGTTAGTTTCTACTCTTAAAAACAGTCGTCAATAATACAGCAGTTTTTGTGGGACTGTGGGAGGAAACCGGAGTGTCTGGAGTAAACCCGCGCAACACGTATACATGGTTATGTTTATTTAAATATATAGAATGATGTAAAAATGCTACGATAGCGTGTTAGCTTGTCGTGCTGCTCTTCCCTCAGGATTGAAGAAGTGGGTTGAAGTGGGAAACTCTGGGATCTTCAGACCGGAGATGCTGCTGCCGATGGGTCTCCCTGAGGACGTGTCGGTGATCGCCTGGGGTCTCTCCCTGGAGCGGTGAGGACCCTCCCTCGCCATTTACCAGAATCTAGTTTTTCGTTTCCAAACTAACAATTTTAAAAATAGTTTATTTTTCCGGTAGATTTTCTGCTGTTTGTCTTTTTGTCGGTTGATCCGTTTTCTTCGTCGCCCCCTGCAGGCCCACCATGATCAAGTACGGGATCAACAACATCCGAGAGCTGGTGGGACACAAGGTGAACCTGCAGATGGTCTACGACAGTCCCATCTGTCGCCTGGACTCCTGAGAGCGTCGCCACACCTGGATCATGTGACGGACAATAAACCAATGACGGGACGACGTGAAATGATGTTTTTTACCGCAGATGATAAACACCTGGAATCATGAAATAAATCTTTTTTTTCTGTAAAAAAAAAAACAGAATTGTTTTCTTGTATTTATTATTTCATTTTTATTAAAATATATCAATTAAAATTAGTCCCACAATTAAAATGTTAATGAGTTAAAAACAATATGGAATTTTATAATTTGATTGATGCAAGTCTGGTCGAAATAAATGTTTGTTCATAAATTAAATAAAGGTTAAAATAACAGTGTCAAACAGACCAACAAAGGTAGGATGTTTAGTCTCATGAAAAGAAAGTTTTGCTGTATTTTCTCTGTTATTTAGATGAGAAACTGCAATTTATGTAATACTTTTGACTGATTTCACTCTATGTGAGTGGAGTCTTTAAAAATGGACGAGCTAATGATGCTAATAGCATTTTGCTAATGTTTTCTCTTTTAGAAATATTTCCGTAAATGACCTCTGGCTCTTGAAAAATAACTAACAAGCTCACGTTTATGTCGTAAAAATAACTTGCTCATCTTTTGAAGATCATTTTTGCTAATATGCTTAATGTTTTAAGCTCGTTAGCTTAGCGTTAGCATTAGTTTAGCGATAGCTTCAGCTCCTCAGACGCTCAATCTGCTGAGTTTGGATTCAACTTTCTTCAAGGTTTGAACGACAACAGATCGAAGCTCCTGCTCATGGGAGGTTAATCCAGGTCACCGTGCAGCAGAAGGTTGTGGGTTCGAGTCTGTGTGTTTTAACTGCTTGTTCCTCCAGTTTCCTCCCACATTCCACAGTCGTTGGATGAATCTAAGTCAGTAGTTGTGAGTGAGCGGGTGTCTATGTGCTCTGGCCGCCTTTCCAGGGTGTCCCCCTGGTGGTGTGACTAGTGTTCATGACCCTCATACGTCCGTCGGACAAGTTTCTTCGAAGGTCTTCCGTGGCTGAGCAGGTCTCAGATCCGAGGTCTTGGACCCGGTTGACCTCCTGGACCGGAGTCATGAGGGTCGATTACGAGGAGAAAGCCGCGAGCGTGACACCTGCCCCTGACCGCTGCGGGATTATCCACTACGGGTCGAGTCCATGGAACTCCCTAAGTCTTCCATCGAAGACTAATCGCTCGAGATTACGTTTCATTCAAGATGGATCGTCCATTATAGTCCACCGTCAAAACAGACTTGTGTCCACTAGAGGGCGTTTTAAGTAAATCCACAAGGTTTTAGCTTTTTTAAAAACAACTTTATTTACACATCAACAAGAATCCGTGCGCAGACGAGTGTAACTCGTATCAGAGCTTCTCACTGAAGCTCAGGCACAAAGATCCTCTAATCCTCTTCTGTGACCACAAGGCACTGAGCTCCTCGAAACCTTTCCCCTGGATACCCACAATGCACCGGCAGCAAACTACAGGTTCAAATGTTCACTGTCCTCTGGAGGCACTCGGGCCGCGGCGCCTTCGCTAAGAATGACTTGAGAGACGGCCAGGCAGGATTATTGCCGACGCTACGTTCCCGGAGAAACCACTTGGCAGCGCCGGAGATAGTTTTCAAGGGAATCCAATCGTGGCGCGACTGACGCGTAGACGTCTGAATCCTGGACCAGATTTAGCCTCAAACAGACGCGTCACGATTAACATGGTTTACTAGAAACATTCGTGGAACTAGAAACTAAAATACAAGCGTCCTCACCAATGGGTCGTGAGGATGCTAGATGCTAACGGTTAGCTCTTGCTGTCACGGTGCTTCTTCTAAAACCAGCTTCTTCTCCACGGCAACCTGGAGGTCCCTGACCAGGAACTACAACTTCTCTACTAACAGAATCATCCGCCTGAAAACTTATATGAGGCTAGCATGTTAGCATATAAGCCTAAAATGTTATCACATTAGCCTAGCATTTTAACATAAAGGGCAAAAATGTTTGTACATTAGGCTAGCAATTTAGCTTATTAGGCTAAAATGTGAGCCTTTAACTTTTGCATGTAAGCATATAGTCCTAACATGTTAGCCTTATAAGCTAACATGTTAGCTTATAAGATAACATGTGTGAATAGAAGGCTAGCATTTTAACTTATAAGGCCTACAAGTCACCGTATAAAAATAGATAAATAAAAATAAAGGAAAGTCCATTAAATCCCCCCAAATACTTCCAAAAAGGTTGCTTCAATCAAGAATTAAGTTTTTGATTTAAAATGTTATAGGGGTTAAAATGTTAGCATATAAGGCTAACATGTTAGCATATAAAACTTGCAGTTTAGTTCATAATGCTCACATGTTAGCATATTAGACTTATATGTTAGCTTGTATGTTAGTTCATAAAGCTAACATATAAGCTTATAAATCTAGCATGTTAGCATATAATACTAGAACGTTATCCTAGAAGACTAACATGTCGGCATAGTAGGCTAGCATTTTACCTTATAATGCTCACATGTTGGCATATTAGACAGACATGTTAGCGGATTTAGCTAGTATTTTAGCTTATAAGGCTCAAATGTAAGCATATGAGACTAGCATGTTAGCATATAAACCTAGCACGCTTTCCTATGAGATAAACATATATGCATAGTAGGCTAGCATTTTAGCCTATAAGGATCACATTTTACCATATAAGGCTAGACTGTTAGGATATAAGGCTAACATTTTAGCATAGTAGGCTAGCATTTTTCTCTTACATGTTAGCATATTAGGCTAGTATGTTATCTTATAATGCTAACATGTAAACTTATCGGTCTAGCATTTGAGCAGATAATAATAATAATAATAATGTTAGTTTATTAAGCTAGCATGTTAACATAGTATGCTAGCTTTTTAGCTTATAAGGCTCAAATGTAAGCATATGAGAGTAGCATGTTATCTTATAATGCCAGCATGTTAGCAATCATAACGTCTACTGTAAGAGTTGTCAGGGGTCATAGTTTAAAAAGTATGTTAGTCCTGGACTAGACGACTTCCTGTCGCGAGTCAGTTTCCAGAAGATCCAGTCCTCACGTGTCCCTCAGGAAGTTCACCTCCTGGGTCTGACCCGGGCTGCCGCTGCTGAACAGCGCCGGCGAGCTGTAGCTGGTGGGCGAGCTGTGGGAGTGCGGGAAGAAGGACGGGATGTAGGGAAGAGCCACCAGCATCATGGGGCTGGTCTGGGGGGTCTGGTCCTGGGGCAGCGAGATGACCACGTCGTCCTGGTCCCACACGTGGAAGGCGTTGTGCGTGAAGGGGTGCGGGGGAGGGAAGCTGGTGCACAAGCGCTGAGGGTTGTTCTTGTCCTGGTCCTCGTCTCCGGTGGGACCGAGAACACACTCTGAAGCACAGACACACAACATTGTTGTTAACAAGAGCTTTAGTCGCACACTGTCTTTTCATCCATTAGGTTGTTGCCATGTTTGGATTTATTGTGGTGTGTGTTCGTGGTGAGTGTTAGTGTGTTAGCTGAAAGGATGTGTGTGTTTTGGTGAGAGAGTGTGTTACAGTAGGTGGACGGCTTTTATTTGTGTGTTTCTTTATTTACCCTTTAATGCAGCAGTTGTGAGTGATTTTCTTAGTGTTTCTATTTGAAATCTATGAAGCCATCTTATCTTTTAGTGTGTGTATGTCGCATTTTTGTTAAACATTTTTGTGTGTGACAGTGTGTTACTTTATTTATTCTTTAATGTAGTAGTTGTGAGTGTTTTTCTTAGTGTTTCTATTTTAAATCTGTGAAGCCATCTTATCTTTTAGTGTGTTTATGTAGCATTTTGTTTAAACATTTTTGTGTGTGTCAGTGTGTAACTTTATTTACCCTTTAACACAGCATTTGTAAGTGATTTTCTTAGTTGTTCTATTTGGAATCTATGAAGCCATCTTATCTTTTAGTGTTTGTATGTCACATTTTGTTAAACATTTTTTGTGTGTCCGTGTGTTACTTCATTTATCCTTTAACGCAGCAGTTGTGAGCGTTTTTCTTCCTGTTTCTATTTAACATCTGTGAAGCCATCTTATCTTTTAGTGTGTGTGTGTCACATTTTTATTTTAAAAATGGTGTGTCAGTGTGTTACTTTTTCTATACTTTAATGTAGTAGTTGTGAGTGTTTTTCTTAGTGTTTCTATTGGAAATCTATGAAGCTATCTTATCTTTTAGTGTTTGTATGTCACATTTTTGTTAAACATTTTTTTTGTCGCAGTGTGTTACTTTAGTTATCCTTTAATGTAGTAGTTGTGCGTGTTTTTCTTAGTGTTTCTATTTGGAATTTCTGAAGCCATCCTATCTTTTAGTGTGTTTATGTCGCATTGTGTTAAACATTTTTTGTGTGTAACTTTATTTATCCTTTAATGTAGTAGTTGTGAATGTTTTTCTTGGTGTTTCTATTTGGAATTTGTGAAGCCATCTTAGATTTTGGTGTGTGTTTGTCACATTTTTGTTAATAAAAATTGTGTGTCAGTTTGTTACTTTATTTATCTTTTAATGTAGTAGCTTCGAGTGTTTTTCTTAGTGTTTCGATTTGAAATCTGTGAAGCCATCTTATCTTTATGTCACATTTTTATTAAACATGTTTGTGTTGCAGTGTATTACTTTATTTATCCTTTAATGTTGTAGTTGTGTGTGTTTTTCTTAGTGTTTCTATTTGGAATTTCTGAAGCCATCTTATCTTTTAGTGTGTGTATGTCGCATTTTTGTTAAACATTTTTGTGTTTATATGTGTTATATAGTGTGTGTATTTCAGCGTTAGCTGCAAGGATGTGTGTGTGTTTGACAGTGTGTGTTACATTATGATGTGTGCACATTTTTTTAAACATTGTAATTTGTGTGTCAGTATATCACAGTATTATTACATACATAAACATTGGATTCAACAAGCAGTACACACATAAATAATAATACAAATATTAAAAAAAACAACAACAATAATCAATTAAATTAAATTAATAATTCAATAAAAGTAAGTTGTGAGCAGTTGTGTTTTAAGAAGGTTTGTTCGACAAAAGTGTGTGTGAGTTTGTGTTGGACTGTGTTCAGGTCACCACAATGTGTGTGTGTTCGTTGTCATGCATATTAGTTTAGATTGTGCGTGTGTGACAGAGAGAAACACATTGTATGTTGTATCGTGTTTTGTTGGATTTAGGAATGTTCAGGTGTGTGTGTTGGATCATGTTGTGTGTCTTAAATAGAAGTGTGTTTGTTTCTGCTTCAATAAAAATAATGATTAAACAGGAAGTTTATTAAATTCCCCAAAATATCTCAAATCCAAATAAAAGTTTCATCAATAAAAAAGTAAAAACCCCCAGAAAAACAACGTTTTAAAAAAAAGTTTTTTCGTTTTTTGTTTGAATGAAGGTTCGGTTCTACGGGTCAGGCTCGGTTCTGCGGGTCACGCACCTGTGATGTCGATGGCCAGGTCCCTGATCAAGTGTCCGATGATGGCGTATGCGATCCCCACGATCACCACCAGGGCCATGAGCACGTAGATGACGGGTCTGGGCAGCGGGACCAGACCCTTCACCTCCGGCTTGAACTGGCGGAACATGGACTCGTCCGTGTCCGCGGAGAAGGCGTCGGCCTGGGCTTCACCTGAGAGGCTGAAGCTGGAGAAGTTGACGCCGTTCATGGTTCTTCGATCACAACATGTCCAGAAGAAAAGTCTCGACAAACGCGACAGAAGAAGGTGACGTGAGTGATGCCGCGAGGTGCGCTGTGCGCATGCGCCGAGGTTACCGAGAAACTCCGCTGCGCAGAAAAGCTATTTGCGTGAGTCTGTGCGCATTTTTTAATCTTTAAATCTTCAGTGGAAAACACGCTTTAAGTGACGCGGAACAATCACTTGTTGTTGACTCTTTGTATTTGACGTAACATTGTTTCAAATTAGGTGAACAAATGTATAGAACGGACACATTTCATGATAGTTAATAATAATAATGAATTAAAATAATCAAAAGAACGTATTTAAATCAACAAAATATATGTTCAATAACAATGTGCTTCAATTAAAAAACAACATTTTCAGTCCAAAGTAAAGTTACTTTAATCAATTTTAACAATTTATTGTTGTTATCTGTTATGTGTGATTTGGTTTAGTTTTATTAGAAATTGACGTAAAGAGATTTTAAATGAGGTATAAAAAATATAACGGACACAACTTCACGGTTGAAAATAATCTCTCAAAAATAATAATGATAAAAAAAATGAAATGGCGAAAAAAGGTGCTACAATAAAAAAGTTTTTTTTCAATCAACAAGTTGTGTAAATAAATGTATATTTTTTTTATATAAAAACTGAAAGTTGCATAGATAAAATAAACGTATATTTTTAATCGTACATAAAGTTGTGTAAAGAAAAGTATATTTTTAATCAGAGGAAAGTTGTGTAAATAAAATAAATGTACATTTTTAATAAAAATAAAGTTGCATAAATCAAATAAATGTATATTTTTTATCAGAAATAAAGTTTTGTAAATCAAATAAATGTATATTTTTAATAAAAAAGAAAGTTGTGTAAATGAAAAAGAAAGGATATTTTAATCAAAAAGAAAGTTACATAAATTAAAACTTTTTTGATTCTGACATTAACAGCGCAAAATGGCAGTATGTTGAGAAAATGACATTTGTTGTTGTCAAGGAAGATTCAAATGAAAACGACATGAGTAAATAAACAACTAGTGCCAATTGTAAAAGCACATAGCATTAAATTATACATCGTTGTTCTTGTGTGCATGGTAGTGTGCCTCGAGCGCCCTCCAGCGTTGAGTGAGAATATTGTTTCTTGTTCGTTGAACTGCGAAAACACCTCAAAGTCGCTTCAATCAAAAACAAACTTTCTAAAATGAAAAAATAACAGTTTTCAAACAAACGCTTATATTTTCCCATTAAAGCAACGTTTTTGGATATATATCCTTTTTATTTAAGTTTTTATTTATTGAAGCAACTTTTTTGGGATTCAACCAATATTTTCTTTGATTGAAGTAACTTTTTTCTTTTTCTGTCATTTAAAAATTTTAAACTTTTTATTTTATGTATGTATATATATATATATATATATATATATATATATATATATATACATATATATATTATTTAATTGACATTGTTAAAAATGAAATTAAAAAAAGAAAAAAAAGATCAACCTACACAAGTTTACTGCTTACTGTAGTTTATTTTACACATTAATAGGTTTGTGGTTAAAAAAAAACTGTAAAAGCAAAGTTTCTCTGACTCTCAGAGTTAAAAAATATTCATCATCCGTTTCTTGCTTTTATATTTGTTTACTCCACTGTTTTACAAGTCATAGAACAAGTTCTGCTTGAAAAAAAACGTGATTCTTTGAGGTTTTTGGAAACACTTTTGACTCCTTGTATCGTAACGACCACCATGACCTCGGACCATGAAAGACGACGAGAGACTCCAGAGTGACGTGTTCGTCCGAGTGACGACCAGACAGAAGTTCAAACGAGGTTTATTGATAAAGTGCTTGAGTTGTTCGTCTCGCGCGTAGTAACACAACCCAGAGAGTTGAAGGTCGTACAAAAATATACATTTCTAGTCGAGACACACACCTACATGAGAGTCAACCGATCACTTGTCCACGGTGAAGGACTGCAGGCCGGTGATGGCTCGACCCAGGATCAGAGCGTGGATGTCGTGAGTACCTGGAGGAAACCTTGGGCGTTAAGACTGGTTCCGGAGCAGAGGAAGCGTCTCCTCCGGTCTCACCTTCGTACGTGTTGACCGCCTCCAGGTTCATGACGTGGCGGATCACGTGGTACTCGTCGGCGATGCCGTTTCCTCCCAGCATGTCTCTGGCCTGACGCGCCACGTCCAGCGCTTTCCCGCAGCTGTTCCTCTTCAGCAGCGAGATCATCTCCGGGGCGGCCCTGGTGAGCCGGGACACGGGTCAGGTGACTCGGCGAGAGAGAGGGAGGGAGTTTCTACCGTTTCTGGTCGATGAGTCGGCCCAGCTGGAGGCAGGACTGCAGGCCCAGGGTGATCTCCGTCAGCATGTCGGCCATTTTCTTCTGCATCAGCTGGTTCCGGGCCAGAGGCACGCCGAACTGGATCCTGGTGCCGAACACAGGAAGTCAAGAGGCTGGTCGTATATCAGTGACATGAGGATAATTAAAGTTTGAATTGAACATGTTGAAAATGGAATTTGTTACATTTACTTTTTTTTTTAAAGCATTTAAATATATATTTTTTTAAATAATATAATTGAATAATTTCTTTATTAAAAGGTTGAATTCGTTTTTTTTATTTATTATATAATTATTATTATATAACATATAGAGTTTGATATTCTAATTCCAATAATCCTTTTTTAATTCCACTCTTTTAAATTCAATATAAAAATCTCGCGAGCACATGATTGGCTGAAAGTTCGATCAGGTGCTCTGTTGGTTTTGTCTGGCGACACCATTATACCAATGTTTAACATTGAATTTAAAATACTATAACTTAAACAATTTTGAATTTTGAACATTTATTTTTGAACGATTGAAATTGTAATTTTAAACTATGTGTTAAAAAGAAGCTATTTAAAAAAAATATTCAAATTTCTAAATGAATTTATTAAGAAAAATAACAATTCAACCATTTTATCATAAAAAAACAAGTATTGTAATAATTTATCAAAGAAAATCATACATACAAATAACGTTTCAATTAATAAAAAAACTGTGAAATAATTTATAATTATTTTTGAAAATATTCACATTTTTAAATTCAATTAATCAATATTTTAATATAAAAATTATTGAATACAATTATTAAAAAAAACACCAAACATTTCAATTAAATAATGGAATCAAAGTCTCAACATGGATTGTTCATTCATCATTACAAAATGTTTTTTTCAACCATTGGTATTAGAATATCAAACTATGTGTAAAAAATGTTATTATTAGTACAGTTTTTTATTTAAATAAAAAGAAGACAAATTTAATCTTTCAATATAGAAACTATTTAAATGATGCAAAACCCAAGACTTCAATAACATAAATTAAAGTTTCAACACGTTGAGTTCAATCATTAAAACGTTCAGATGACACGGATACACTTGTGAACTTAATTCCGTTGACTGTAAACGACTCGTGACCTCTGACCTGTCCAGCGTGTACTGGCGAGCGGCGTGGAAACAGAACTCGGCGGCGCCCAGAGCTCCCCACGCGATACCATAGCGGGCGTTGTTCAGGCAGCCGAACGGACCCTGAGGACCATCAAAGCGTTTAGCACCGACTTACAGCGCCCCCTGCTGGTGACTGTCATGGACTCTCACCCCCAGGCCGGCCGCGTGAGGCAGCAGGTTCTCCTCGGGAACCTCCACCTCGTCCATGACGATCATCCCGGTGGCCGAGGCCCTCAGGGAGAACTTGCCCTCGATCTTGGGGGTGGACAGACCCTTCATGCCGCGCTCCAGGATGAAGCCGCGGATTTTACCGTCGTCACAGCGGGCCCAGACCACCGCGATGTCGGCCACCGGAGAGTTGGTGATCCTGAGCGAGAGAAGATGCTTTAGGAACATTCATTCAAGTAAAATCAGTGGCTTTAGAATTATGATTTAATTTAATTAACATTCTTTTAACGTTTTTTAAGCTTTTAATAATAATTGAATTCAAGAATTTTGTAGATTCAAACGTTAAATTATTTATTTATTTTAATAATTGAATTTGATTTTTTTCTTTTTAAACACAGAGTTTTATATTCTAATACCAATTCAAAAATATTTCTACATTTAATATTATAACATATAAAGATATTTTCTTATCAAACCAACATTTCTGTATTTAATTAAAAAAAAATTGAATTGAGTTCAACTCAATTTTTGAGTTATTGTGTTCAATCTGTGTTTAAAATAATTATTAATATTGATCTTTTATTTAAAACAGAATTTAATGCAGAAAATCTTGAATTAAAAAATTTGAATCGTTAAATTCAATTATTCAATATTCTAATGACACCAATTCTTTTCTCTATAGTTTGTCTATAGACAACAGCGCCCTCACGTGGTGAGTTAGTATACTATGCAAGTATATCAATGCCATTGAAACGTTTCATTAAAAAAAAACAAAAGAGCTGCTTGATCGAACTTTAAGCCAATCATGCGACACACAATCACTAACTAAATATAACAAAATTACAACAATTAAAAAACATGACGCATAATAACCATAAGGTTACAACAGGTTTACGAAATAAGAAGCAACGATTCATCCAAAAAAACTCCTTCAGTTTTGCTTTAAACATTGTTTTCCTCACCAGGTCTTGGAGCCGGTGATGCTGTAGGTGCGACTGGACGGGTTGAACTTCGCTCTGGTCTCCATGCCGGCCGGGTCGCTGCCGTGGTTCGGCTCCGTCAGGCCGAAGCAGCCCAGGATCTCTCCACGAGCTGATTCAAGATGATGGTCAGGGTTCTAACTCCAAACATCATTCTTATAGACAAACTTATTTTACCGAGTCTGGGCAGGAACCTCTCCTTCTGCTCCTCGGTGCCGTACGCGTTGATGGGATGCATGACCAGCGACGACTGCACGCTCATGACCGAGCGGTAGCCGCTGTCCACCCTCTCCACCTCCCGGGCGATCAGACCGTAGGCCACGTAGCTGGTGCCGGCACATCCGTAACCTGCAGAAGAACCCAGCGGTTAGATCAGGAACAAAAGCAGTTTATTTACACGACAATCGCTAGTTAATGTCTAATCTTTAACTCCGACTTAATCTACCTGTAGCTGATCTAAAGGTCTGTCAATCATGAAGCAAACTGTACAATATCTACGGCTGCAACTTGTCAGAGAGACAATAAAAGTGGATTTTATCGAACCTTGAATGGTCGGGCCGAGGACGCCCAACTCTCCCATCTCCGACACGATCTCTCTGTGGAACACTGGGAACGAAGATCCGATGAGTCGTTAAGATCGTTAACAATCGTCCGAGACGCATCGCTCACCTTCGTTCCTGTTGGCCAGAACAATTCGGGGCATCAGCTTCTCCTGGCAGTACGTTCTGAAGGAATCCCGGATCATGATCTCCTCCTCGGTCAGCAGACCCTCCAGCTCCAGAGCGTCGCGCCAGTCAAACTGGACTTTGGCTGGTTCAATAATGAGAGATGGTTTTGGCTCAAATGTACGAGCGTTTGGAGAAAAAATGATAATAACTCACGTGCTTTTGACTTTTTCACGACCTCCTGTGCGACTGAAATGATGAAAAAAACAAAGTTATTTATTAGCCGTTCCATCTGTATCGTGTCACAAGGTAAACATTCAGCAGATGTGGCTTCTCACCCTGGCTAGCTGGGGCTGCGCTGCCCTGTGCTCTGGACAGCGACACAAGGACAGCACTCCGGGGTCTGGCCAGGAGGCCACACAGATGTCTTAAAGCCATGCTGGGATCTGAGTCCAGGAAAGATAGAAAGTATGAATTAATTAAATAATTTCCAACATGTACATACGGAAGAGAGAAATAAAAAATCAAGCCAAATAAAAAAAGAAAACAATAAAACACTGTAGTAAGTGAAAGAAAAATGTAAATTTTGTAGCAAATCAACAAATATTTCTACAAAGATAACCATATAAATACATAATAATATAATCACTCGTAGCAATACATAATATATCTCGCCTTGTCTAACAATCCAACATGATATATTGTAATATATATGCATTATCCATATAAAACACAATACAAACACATACATAATACACTATTTTAATAATTGAATTTCAAAATAACAAACAACACTATTGTTTTTCTAGTTTTATTCTTAGTTATCACACTTCCTCTGAAGAAAAACAATAGTTTTTATCAATTTATTTACTCACTTTTGTTATCGATCTGATGTAAATTATTGGAGAAACAGATTTATTTTTTTTCAAAGTTCTTCACTGTAAAGTGAGGATATTTTTTCCCTGGATTTTGTCCAAAACACACGTTCAACCGTGTGTGTTACACCTCATGTTCAACAGGTAAATAAAACATTATCTTAGAAACAACACTCGTTTGAACTCTTGTCACCTGGTTCAAGTGTCAACATGCTAAGCTAACGAAGCTAACTGCGGGGGAAACTCTTACAACAACCTCTGCACGATTCTGTCGTGATGGTCGAGAACAAAAAGAACTTTAGAACTAAAGTGAGCTCAACATATGAACGTATTCACGTGAGAATTAAAGCCCAGATAAGCGGGTGAGAGTGTTTACCTGTAAGTGCTTCACAAGTCCTTCAGCGGCGAGCTGTCGTAATGAGACGCTTCGTGACGTCATCACGCAGCGCCTCCACACAAATACACAAAATTCGTTCAAAACACGCTTTAATTTTAAATCACATCCAATAGTTATAGTTTAAAACAAATAAACTATAGTTTGGTGTGTTTATGGTATTTATTAAAATTCAATTTAATTTCCTAAACTTGGTCCTCGTCTCTGATTGGTTGAGGTGCGTGGGTGTGTGACACGTTGACAAGTTTATTATATTTAGGATCCGTAAATGTTTTTTTTTTATAATGTCATTTCGTGTCAAAGTTAAAGGAAAGGAAAAAAAAACAAAACAACTACTTTTATGCATCTTTTAATGAACTGTGTTTGTGAGCCATGTTTTATTTTCTCTTGCACATACTTACGTCTGAAGCGACAAACTATCCACATAAAAACCAAAAAGAAAAGCAAGTTTTATTTGTAAAGTAAAAGGAGTTTAAATAAATAGTAAATGGAATAAATAAATACTTCAAATAAAAATATATATATATATATGTGTCACGTTTTAGTAACACTGCTCGTAGACGAATTTATATTTTAGTACAGTTTGTATTTATTAAATGTAAACATTTTTATAAAATGCAAAAGAGCAGTTGTTAATTTGATTATAATTTTATTTTTATTCGTTTTTATTTAAATCCACTATCGTGCAAGTGATACATACAAACCTACATTTATTAATAAACTTCCCTCTCTACTTTATTTCTAGAATAAATAATATTTATTTTGATCAGTCTAGAACACTATAGTGTACTGTTGATTGACAGTATAGTAACACTATTTTTTTTGTGGGTGTGTGGGGGGAGGGTGATACAATTAATAAAACAGATATTAATTAAATTAAATTGGAAGAATAAAATACAATAAAATAAAAGCCGCTACATTAGAGGTTGCATATAAAAAATAAAATAGAATAAGTAAATAAAATATACCTATTGTGTGTTTTTGTGGCGTAAAAAAAACATTGTAAAAGTGTGAGTAAAAAGGCCTTGAGGTAGAAACGTTTGATTTCTTCTTATCTATGGTTTATGTTTAACACGGTTTTTTTTCTCTCACTTTTGTCTGTGAAAATTCAAGACAACATCAACAAGATAACGGTACGTGGTTGAACGTCCCGCCTCCGGCCGCCTCATTGGTCCCACCGGACGTCAATCACCATCGTCGCGACGTGATTAGCTCGCGCCCGCGTCTCAGCGAAGCCCCTTTAAATGTAGTGGGACGAAGTTTTGCGAAGAAGTCGAGACGATCGTCGAGAACCCTCAAGGTAACGGAGACCCCTCGTCGTCCATGAGCGCCTGAAGAGGAGAGAAAGTCCGCGACACCATGGAGCTGGAGGAGCGGGAGAAGTTTGGTAGGTTTTTAAAAACTTTAACGCAGAGTTTAATACTTTTATTCGCTTTATTATGGAGCGCGTCGCTCACTGACGAGGAGTTCAAGTCTTATTCCAGTGTTACTTTCACGCTCCAATGTCATGGTTGTCACGTTGATGTTCGCTGCTCGTGCGTGTTCGTGCGCGTGCGAGCAACACCTGCAGAAACGATCGAACCTTCAGACGTGAACGTGTTTCTACGTCACAGCGTCATTGTCACAACGTAGGTGTCAGAGGTCATGCCCTCGCTCGTCCAGTTGCTCCTACATTCCTCACACACTCGCACCAGCAGCTGAAGCTAAGTTTAGACAAAGATGATTAAAAATGTTCGTGTGTGTGTGTGTGTGTGTGTGTGTGTGTGTGTGTGTGTGAGAGCAGAACACACACACATGAAACCTTCTGGACTCCACTGAGGGATAATTGTACCCTTTCCATCCAGATGCACCCCAAGAGCAGGACACACCCTCGAAGCGGTGTGTGTTCGTGTAATTACTTCTAAAGTTGTGTGACGGAAATAGTTTCGGTTACATGTGGTTTGTTGTGGTTGGATGGTTTTGAAAGATGATGTGTGTGAGGGTAGATTCCAGGTGAAGGTAAATAATAAAAACAATAGTTGAAATCTGTAAATATGACTATTGGGCTTTTGTTTTAGGGTTACTTTTGTACTTTATTGCTAGTCAAAAATACTTAAGTTATTACACATTTTAAATCAAGTATTATAGATGAAATATTAATAGCTTAATTCTATTCCATATTTTTTAGTAACTTATTTTTATTTTCATTTTATTCTATATTGAGGTTTTTTTATGCTTCTATCTTTTATTTTGCTTGACGGCCCCTGTCGCTGTATAAAATGTGGCCCCCTGGGAAATGTAGTTTCCTAACAGTGTATTTGAAAAAAATATTTTTCTGTCACCGGCCTTCTGCTTTTAAACATCGGTTTATTCACTTTGACTTTAATGGAGATAACATTGTAACAATTTCCACTTTCTGTGTGATTTTCTTTCCTGTCATCAGACCTGACGAATCGATCCAAATAAGGAATCAGCTCATGGCGGGCTTCATGAAGCTTCATGAAACATTTCATTTTTTATGAACCAAAATCGGATAAAAACCGATAGTAGGTTTCATTAAAATCGTCACTCAAAGCTGAAGATTGTAAGAGAAACAGTGCCATCTAGTGAGCTCTCAACATGAGGACGATGTTTCATGAAGCTTCATGAAACAGTTCATTTTTTATGAACCAAAATCGGATAAAAACAGATGGTAGGTTTCATTAAATCGTTCCTCAAAGCGGAAGATTGTAAGAGAAACAGTGCCATCTAGTGGGCTCTGAAAATGAGGACGATGTTTCATGAAGCTTTATGAAACAGTTAATTTTTTATGAACCAAAATCAGATAAAAACCGATGGTAGGTTTCATTAAAATCGTCACTCAAAGCTGAAGATTGTAAGAGAAACAGCGCCCTCTAATGGGCTCTGAAAATGAGGACGACGCTTCATGAAGCTTTATGATCTCATCGCTGAAAACGAACAAGTGTTTTGAATCATGTTCCCGTGTCTTCACTTCCTTCTTATCTGAGGGTTCAAGGGTCAGAGTTAAACACCGACCCCAGTGTTGAGTCACAGTTGATAATCCAGACGATGATCGACTCCTTCGAGACTTTGTCGTGGATCAGAATATCTTTATCGTCAAAGTGCAAACTTCTCAGTTTAATGCTGGCAGGACACAATATGGAATTCAACTAATAAATAAATAAATGAAAACAGAATAAAATAACATTAAATGAATAAATGATTAAAAAAATATTGACATTTTTAAATATTTAAAGAACAAAAAATACTAAAACTAAAATAAAATAGAATATTAAATAATAAAACTATATGTGTATATATCTATATATATGATAAAAAAAATAAACGTATAAATAATACAAGATATTATTTAAAAATAAAGAAAATATGAAATAAATTAAAATTATATATAATAATATTCGAAATATATACAGTATATATATACAATAAATACATGTTTCAGATTAAGTAAAACACACAAACTAAAAATATAACTAAAATTAAATAGAATATTTGAAAAACATTTGATTCAAAATAAATAATAGACATAAATTATTGTTCAAAATGAAGAAAATACTAAATAAAAATACTAAAAATTACAATTTAAAATGAATAAAAAATATGAAATTAATAAAATAACATATAAGAAAAATACTTAAAATAAATGTTGAAAGAAAATAAAAATAGAACCCAATTGAATAGAATATGAAATAAATTAAATTAAAAAAACATTATTCAAAATAAATCAAATATTAAATAAATAAAAAACAGTGTTAGTGATGTTTGTGTAGGTTTGCTATGTAATGATGTCAATCTAAGTCGTTCTAAGATCCTCTTCTGAACCATAAAGACTATAAAAGAATAAAAAGAATAAAAAAACACATGCAATGCTTCAACGATCCAAACATCTTTCCTCTCAACAATGGAGTCTTTCATAAGTTCAAAGTTGTAAATGTCAATTTTCCACTTCATGAAGAGAGAGAAGAAGAACTGAGGGTGTGAAGGAGAAGCTTCACTGAAGAGTCAACAGGAAGTGAAGATGAGTCGCACAAAGATGTGAGATAAGACTCACTTGTCAGTCTTGACTCATGGTGTCGACCAGCAGTTTGTGGTACACACTCAAGAAGTTTTTTGAGTTCTGTGACCTTCAGCCTGGAGGAGCGACAGACTCGACTCCTTCCCTCGACCACGTTTTTTCACAGAGGGAGGATTTCGTGTTCTTGTGGCCCACGTTCAACAGCTGCTTACAATCATCAGTGCCACACATCTGATCCACATCCACTCTAACCACAGCCCTCGCACACAGAACTGACACTCCTTGGCAGAGGTAATGAGGGACGTCGTGCTCGCTGGTGACCAAAGTGTTGTGGTGAATACTCAGAGTAACCTGTGTAACTTCCTGTAACTTCCCGTAACTTCCTGTGTCGCTTGGAAGTTCCACAAAGTTTTGACATCAATGTCACATGTGACCTGCTGGTCCAGACGCATGTTACTGATGTCCAGTCATTTTATTCTGAGTATTCCTCTTGGAGCAATACTACAGAGAATCTCAGAGTTCTACTACAGAGCTTCACAGAGTTATACGAAAAAAAGCCTCTTTGAGTAATACTACGGAGGCTCAGAGAGTAATACTACTAAACCTCTCTGAGTAAAAATACGGAGCCTCTCGGATTAATACTATGAAACCTCTCGGAGTAATACTACGGAGGCTCAGAGAGTAATACTACTGAACCTTTCTGAGTAAAAATACGAAGTCTCTCGGATTAATACTATGAAACCTCTCGGAGTAATACTACGGAGGCTTAGAGAGTAATTCTACTAAACCTTTCTGAGTAAAAATACGAAGTCTCTCGGATTAATACTATAAAACCTCTCGGAGTAATACTACGGAGGCTTAGAGAGTAATTCTACTAAACCTTTCTGAGTAAAAATACGAAGTCTCTCGGATTAATACTATGAAACCTCTCGGAGTAATGCTACGGAGGCTCAGAGAGTAATACTACTAAACCTTTCTGAGTAAAAATACGAAGTCTCTCGGATTAATACTATGAAACCTCTCGGAGTAATGCTACGGAGGCTCAGAGAGTAATACTACTAAACCTTTCTGAGTAAAAATACGAAGTCTCTCGGATTAATACTATGAAACCTCTCGGAGTAATACTACAGAGGCTCAGAGAGTAATACTACTAAACCTTTCTGAGTAAAAATACGAAGTCTCTCGGATTAATACTATGAAACCTCTCGGAGTAATACTATGGAGGCTCAGAGAGTAATACTACTCAACCTTTCTGAGTTAAAATACGAAGTCTCTCGGATTAATACTATGAAACCTTTCGGAGTAATACTACGGAGGCTCAGAGAGTAATACTACTAAACCTTTCTGAGTAAAAATACGAAGTCTCTCGGATTAATACTATGAAACCTTTCGGAGTAATACTACGGAGGCTTAGAGAGTAATTCTACTAAACCTTTCTGAGTAAAAATACAAAGTCTCTCGGATTAATACTATGAAACCTTTCGGAGTAATACTACGGAGGCTTAGAGAGTAATTCTACTAAACCTTTGAGTAAAAATACGAAGTCTCTCGGATTAATACTATGAAACCTTTCGGAGTAATACTACGGAGGCTTAGAGAGTAATTCTACTAAACCTTTCTGAGTAAAAATACGAAGTCTCTCAGATTAATACTATGAAACCTTTCGGAGTAATACTACGGAGGCTAAGAGAGTAATTCTACTAAACCTTTGAGTAAAAATACGAAGTCTCTCGGATTAATAATATGAAACCTCTCGGAGTAATACTACGGAGGCTCAGAGAGTAATACTACTAAACCTTTCTGAGTAAAAATACGAAGTCTCTCGGATTAATACTATGAAACCTTTCGGAGTAATACTACGGAGGCTTGGAGAGTAATTCTACTAAACCTTTCTGAGTAAAAATACGAAGTCTCTCGGATTAATACTATGAAACCTCTCGGAGTAATACTACGGAGGCTCAGAGAGTAATACTACTAAACCTTTCTGAGTAAAAATACAAAGTCTCTCGGATTAATACTATGAAACCTCTCGGAGTGATACTACGGAGGCTCAGAGAGTAATACTACTAAACCTTTCTGAGTAAAAATACGAAGTCTCTCGGATTAATACTATGAAACCTTTCGGAGTAATACTACGGAGGCTTAGAGAGTAATACTACTAAACCTCTCTGAGTAAAAATACGGAGCCTCTCGGAGTAATACTACGAAGCCCTTCAGAGTAATAATATGAAGCCTGTCAGAGTAATACTATGCAAAGCTCCAAAAACCGCAACAAACCATCTACACAGCAAAACTACACACAGTCATCTTCCTCCAGAAAGATGGTTTAAGGACATCAGCATGTATTGCCAGTAATACAAGAACAAAACAGGAATTGTGTTCAAGTGGAAAAAGTGAGTCGATCACCGAGTGAGTCATAAAGAGTGAAATGTAGGCGTAAGATCGTTGAACACTGTGGACAGATGTTTGTTTGTCGTTTTTTATACCTTGAAAAGATGTTCATAGTAGTGGTTTCATTCTCTCGGCTGGAAATAGTTTGTTTCTCAAACCTCTACGATCCTCAGAAGCGTGTAGTGTTGTGTATTGGCAAGAATCTAGCAGTTCTGGGTCAACGATCCAATTATTGTGATACTGTAGTAACAAGTATTTATGTGTAGTATTGTCCAGTACTTGACTCTGGTGTTGCAGTATTTACAGACCACATGACTCTTGACGAAGTCGTAACTGCTTTCATTTGTTTTCAAACCTACAGTAAATATGTCCAAACTTCAGCTGGAAACGACTGTATCCTCTCGTCCTCAGTCATCGCCGGGGTCTCAAGGGATTTCCTTTTTCCTTCAGCAGCGGAGGGCGTACTGACTGCTGCCATCTAGTGGCCGGAAGTTTATTTGCAACCCCAAAATAATTAATTATAATTAGTAAAATACCAAAAAAAAGAATCATTTTGATTAAACACGATTAGTTAAAATATAACCCAGAAAGAAAACTATGATATATATGATTTAAAAAGACAGAAACATGGATCTTCTGAGAACAGATATCTGGAGCCGCCTGGACCTTCAAGTCTCCTCCGGCCGGGCAGAAGTAAACACCATCATGAGCAGCACCACCCGTTTCCACTTAAGCGTTTGATGTCCCGGGCCAGACCGGGTCACGTGACTCCTGGAACGCCGCGGTGCCAACGCTCCTAAACGCTCCGGCATGTTCCCGGGAGGAAAAAACACTAGGATCTGAACAATGTTGTTTGTCCAGTTTGAAGGTTTTTCTCTCTTGAATACTGTAGTTCTGGTTCAAGGTATTTGTACTCAGTTACTGAGTGAACTCTCTGTGTGCAGGACAAAAGCTACACACTGGTATAAATAGAGAAACTCGATCTGCTCCCTCGGAGAGTATAGCTGGTCTGGGATCTGTGATCTTCTCGCTGAAACAAATCTGGTCGGGACGGCGGCGGCGGTTTGAATAACTCGTCTGAAACCACTGATGTCACAGAGATCAGGGATCACGGCGCTGAAAGGGAATCGACCGACGGCCTTTGTTTTGATGTGCAAGGCAAGCGTGTCGAGTTCCACTGAATGGTCCCGGGCTCGGATTCACGGCGTGAAAAGAAAAAATGCTGGACGAGCTGCTCTGGAAACGTTGACTCTTTGACAAGTTTTGGTGGAGTTTTAGTTGGAGAAACTGTTTTGAAGAAAAGTTTTGAGCCAAATTTAATGCCGTTAAATATACTTAACATTGAAAAAACAACTTAATCAACCATTAATTACATTTAATTAGATAAAAATATATATTTACTGATGTTTCTACTCATAAAACAAAGTTTTCTGCACCTGGGAAACTGAAAAGTTGTTTATTTTTTCGTTAAAGTTTTCCCATGTATGATAATAAAAGCCAATTAAATCATATTTTTGTCAACACAGACACTATGAAAGTATATCATTGTCATTAGAATATTGTTTTAAGCAAAGGTCATTTTTTAACCCATTTGTTGTCTCTGGGTCAAGGTGACCCGGTGGCCTGAAAGCTATTGTGTTTGTGTCATCCCAAGGGTTAAATAATTGATTAACAAAATATTTTCAAAATAAATGCTTTTTTTTACACATAGAGTTTGAAATTCTAGTTCCAATAATTCGAAAATAAATGTTCTATATTTTCTATTTTTTAATTCATAGCCTTTTGAATTCAATATAAAAGGTTGAGTTTAAAAGTGTTATCTTACTAGACTAAACCAATCGAGCGCCGAGCCACTCGATCTTACTTTGAAATTCTCTTAACGCTGCATTACTACCAATAGCTTAAAAATGATGTTGTGAAAGTAGCTCGGTACTCGATTGGTATTGTCTGGTGACTCTATTACACCAACATTTTTATATTGAATTTAAAAGACTACAAATGAAAAAAATATTGAATTTAGAAAATTGATTTTTGATTGATTACAATTATAATATCAAACTCTATGTGTAAAAAAACATTCATTATTTTTTTTAGGATTCAATTATTTAAACCCCCCCCACAAATTCAACCCTTCAATATATTTTTTTGCCAAATTAAAATTCAACTTTAAAAAAATAAAATGTCATTATAAAATGGAATATTGTTCAATTAAATGTCATGTCATTTATTTAGTTTTATTGTCAATAATTTATTTTTATGCCATTTTATGGAAATGTCTCATATTTCAATGTATTGTATTGTAATGAATCTCTTTTTATTTCATTTGTGTTGTTTAATTTTTTATTTATTTTCTGTAATACCACCACAACTACTTCCTGGAAATAAAAGTTTAGTGGTTCTGATTCTGAGAAAATTAATAATTTAATGCATTAAAAAACAACATTTCAATGAATTTCAAAATTTCAAATGTTAAATTCAACCATATAATATGACCATAAATAGGAAATGATCTTCATTATCATTATTTCTGGTCATATTTTCTCTCGTAACCACACATGTTGTGTTGCAGCAGCTGTGCCAGGTTAGACTAAACGATCCAGAGGTGTGTGTGTGTGTGTGTGTGTGTGTGTGTGTGGGGGGGGGGGGGTGTGTGTGGAGGGGGCGGAGCCTCACAGGTGGAGCACAGATTGAGAGCAGCAGTAGCTTCAGGATCAACATTGAGGGGGAAGATCTGAGGTGGAGCTGGCAGGGACAGGTCCGACCGGTTTTTTTTCTTCCTCTGCCTCAGTTTCTTGCTCACTCTCGGTGATCCAGGACTGGTGAGAGTGAAGCGGGACCAGGAGGGTTTGAGGAAAACATCTGAAGATGCCAGAAGAGAACGGAGAGTTTTATGGAAAACATGGTAAAAAAAAACAACAAAAAACTCTTTAATAGTTTTGGACTTTTCCCATCAGGGAGTTTGATCGTCGAGCGTTCGTGTTGTGGTCACAACATGCTGGGAAAGTTTGGGTGTGTGAGCTTGCGGCTTTTTGCTTGTGTCTGTGTGTGTGTGTGTGTGTGTGTGTGTGTGTGTGTGTGTGTGTGTGTGTGTGTGTGTGTGTGTGTGTGTGTGTGTGTGTGTGTGTGTGTGTGTGTGTGTGTGTGTGTCTGTGTGTGCACTGAAAACTTCCTGATCTTGTTTAGAAAATGTTTGTCGCTTAAACTGCAAACAAGGGTTATTTGAGGACTTGAGGGAGATTCGGATTCTTTCAGTGACTCAACGTCATGACATGAGTCACTCGGGCTCAGTTTTCTTTTAAATGTCACAACAACAAGAATCTTGACGTGTCGGTTTGACGCACGAGCCGCAGATCTACACGGAGTCTCCAGCGAATGACGCGCCTTCAACAGTTTCTGCTTCTATTTGCGTTTTTTGCCTGAAGATAAGACGTTTGTTTACACAACTTTCGTTGTTTCTTTGCTTTATTTATTTTTTCTGCTTCTTGATATTTGACAAGTTGGAATTTTTTAAGATCTTTTTTTTTAGGGAAAAAGTCTTTAAATGTGATTTTAATTCATAGTTATCCTGCAAACTAACAAGGAGAACATCTACAGAATCTCTTAAAGTAATAAAAGGAAAATCTCCCTCAATATTTTCCTTATTTTTAGCTTTTTAATTAGAATAATGGAGAAATAAAATGAAGATTTTATGAAGTCGTTTATCTTCCAAACTGGCTTGTTTTTTTTCGCCAGTGTAACATTTAAAGGAACATCGTAGTTATTTAGTAAAAGTAGATTAAATGTTTGACACAATTTTACAAAATCAAAAGTACTCGGCTCGTAAATGATTCTTGAATCATTGTTTTAAGTTGAAATTTTAAGATAAAAAACATGCATTATATTTAAAAAAAAATGAACTTTAACAAATATCACAAGAAAAAACTTGTTTTTTATGAAGTAGACATTTCATAAAAAGGTAAAAAAAATAGGTGAAACATGAATTTAAATTAAAGTCTAAAAGTAATTTTTGGTAAATTAGGTCAAAAAAATGTTTGCTTCTCTATTCAATATAATAATTAATAAAACGCTTTTTACTTTTTTCCACTGCCATTTCAAAAAGTGTTTTTTTTGTTTCCTTTAATTGTATTTGTTTAGTTTTTGTATGTACATAAATATTTATGAAAAAAAAGAAGAAATTAGTTGAAAAATAAATTACTTTATTTAGGTTATTACGATAGAAGAGTTTTCTAAATGATGTTCTCTTTGAGAAAGTTCAGTCCTGATGATTTATTTTGTGAGTAGCTGTTAGTTTCACTCAGTGTTGCAACAACTGTGAGAACTTTTGAATCCTTTGAATCCTCTGACAACACAACAAACAAACACAGCTCCCCCTAGTGGCCGCTCCGCTCCCTCCCGGGTTTCTCCTGAACTCACGGGGGAGGAATTTGTCGGGTTGCCAGGCGTGTCGCTCGAGACTGGGGGAGAAGAATGGGAGGAAATAATGAGCAAAGTTCACTATCGTGCGTCTGAATCAAAGTGTGTTTGTTGTGCAGGCGAGCCCAGGAAGTATGACGCAAACTTCAGGGGTCCGGTCGCCAACAGGTGGGTTTGAGACTTTATTTTATTTTTCTTACCTGGTTCTGACCCTGGAGTTTGTCCTCAGAGGCTGCACCGACATCGTGTGCTGCATCCTCTTCGTCCTCGCCATCCTGGGCTACATCGCCGTCGGCATTCTGGGTAATGAACGCACAACACACTTGTGGTTCCAAGTGTGAGTCTGACTCTGGTTGTGCTGCAGCGTGGACGCAGGGAGACCCTCGCAAGGTGATCTATCCCACCGACAGTGAGGGCCAGTTCTGTGGACAAGCTGGAACCCCCCTGGCGTGAGTAGACTTGTGCAGCCCCAGAGCTTTGCTCAAAGGCAGAGAGTCTTTATAAACCTTTATGGTTAATCTTTTTTTTTTTTTCATTTTTGTGTTGCAATTTAACTGCCAGCCACTAGATGGCAGAACCACTTATTATTACTATTTATTAATTATGAGTTAAGTCAAAACTTTTATAAAATAAAATTCGGATTTTACAAGGAAGGGCTAGTCTACCTAGTAGGGGTGTAAGTAAATATACTTTGAATTTTGCGAACATTTTTCTTCACAATACTGTATCGATGGTTAAGAGAAACGTATTGAATTTGGATTTTCTTATAAAGTGAAAATACTCCTGCTGTTCATTTTCCGTTGCAATTACATTTCCGGCCACAAGATGGCAGCACAGAGTATAATTATAATGAGTCCTTTCAAAATTGTTATAATTGTGATTTTACAAAGAAGGGCAAGTCTACGTAGTAGGGAAGAAAATATCGATTACACTAAAACATCGCCATGTTTTTTCTTTTGACAATACTGTATCAATATTAAATATTACCAAGTCAATTTTTTTTTATATAGAATTAACATGCAAATATTCACAGCATTTTGTTTATTTTTGTGTTGCAGTTAAACTGCCACAACATGTTTAATTATTTTAAAAACTGTATGAATTAAAATTCAGAATTTACAACGAAAGGGCAATTATAGCTAGTAGTAGTGTAAGAAAACATTGATTCACTTAAATATCACGAAATTTCACAATTTCTATTTACAGTTAACACGAAATATTCACAATGTTTATTCATTTTTGTGTCGCAATTAAACCTCTGGCCGTCATTACGTCCACCGCAGCTAAAGGAATCTTGCGATATCCTGGCGCTGACTGAGGATGAGAGGATACAGTCGACGCCTGTAATCTCACTTCTAATGCCATTTGTTTCATAATTGTAAACATCTTTCATGAATGAGAGGCTGAACTTTAACAAGAGATGAATGTCAAGTTTTATTTCTCACACATTGGAGACACATCCGCCATTTTGACTCTCCACTGACATAAGACCCACAACCAACAGTTTGACCCACTAGTAAACTGAAAGACTCACTTGAAGTTGTGGCGTTAAATGAATTAAAAATAGCTGAAAAAAGGAATCGATGATAAAAAAATACTTCCGGATTGTTTGACCGTGACGGAGCAGACCTGTCAATCATCCTGACGAGTCCTGTCTTGTCTCCGTCGAGTTTCATGACCTCAGCCGAGGATCGTGTCAACAATGGCATGTTTTTAAACCGGATAACCAAGAAAATGTCGTGAAATGTGTGACGTTCTCGAGGTTCATCCGGATCCAGGAGAGGTTGAAGGTTCCGTCGCTCATGTGTTTAGCTGATGGAGAATTAAAAATGGAAGGTTTTCGGTTTAATTCCCTCCAAAACAAAACTTAAATTTTTTTTTTTTTAATTTTCTGATGCAACTGAACGTTTGATCCAGCAGGGGGCGCCCTCTGCATGGATGTAAAGATCTAAAACTAACTGTATCTCGATGTATCTTCTATCATTGATATAAAACGATGTGTTTAACTGACGCTCCTCTGGCGCAGGAACAAGCCGGTGTTGTTCTACTTCAACATCATGAAGTGTGCGAGTCCCATGGTGCTGCTGGAGTTCCAGTGTCCCACCACGCAGGTAGACCACCCAACAGAAACCTCAAAACCACGACCTTCATGACCCGAGCCTCGTGTCTGCAGATGTGTGTGGAGAAATGTCCCGACAGGTTCATGACCTTGATCAAGGCCTACAGCAGCACCAAGGACTTCAGCTACTACAAGACCTTCTGCAAGAGTGGCGTCTCTGCCTCCATGGTAGGATTTTTACACTAAGATGAACGCTTCGGTTTCTCACCCGGGGGTTGATGTTTTCCTCAGGGGGTCCCTCAGATCCTGTCTCTGGGTCTCTGTCCCGCCATGTTGACGCCCAGCAAGTCCTGTGAGTTTCTTTTGTTCGCCGAGGTTTTTTTAATTTCATCTGAATCTGATGAGTGCAGTGTTTCTACGGTGGCCCAGGAGCTCAAAACACACCATAAACTCTGACACAAAATTTACAATTTCCTGAAAGAAATTTCAGTTTAATAAACAGAAATTTACAATTAAATGAAAAGAAATTTACAATTTAATAAAAAAATGTTTTTTACAATTTAATTTAAAAAAAAAGAAATAAAAAATTTAATGCAACGAAATTTACAATTTAATTAAAAAAAGAAATTTAGAATTTTATTAAAATTTATTTTTAGAATTTAATGAAAAGAAATTTGCAATTTAATAAACTTTTTTTTTTAGAATTTAATGAAACAAAGTTTACAATTTAATTAAAATTTCTTTTTACAATTTAATTTAAAAAAAAATACAATTTAATTAAAAAAATAAATTTACAATTTAATTAAAATTTCTTTTTACAATTTAATTTAAAAAAAAAATACAATTTAATTAAAAAAAGAAATTTACAATTTAATTAAAATTTCTTTTTACAATTTAATTTAAAAAAAATACAATTTAATTAAAAAAAAGAAATTAACAATTTAATTAAAATGTCTTTTTACAATTTAATGAAAATAAATTTACAATTTCCTGAACAAAATGCACAATTTGTAAATTTGTTTCACAAAATTGTAAATCAAATTTACTGAAGTCAATGTACAAATTCTTTACATTTGTTTCAGAAAATTTATAATTTTAGGACATTGTAATTTTCTTTAAATTTAATTAAACCAATTTAAAATTCCGTAAAACAAATTTACAATTTACTGACATAAATGTACAACTTAATGAAATACATTTTTAATTTATTGAAACAAATTCACTTTTTTTTTTTTTTTAAACGTGTTTCTAAAATGGTCAAAAAGGTGTTGATTGACAGCTTCACGGTTGAACTTCCTGTCCTCAGTCACTCGCCGCTGCTTCCCGGCTCTGGGTCAGAGCAACGGCGTGATCACGGTGGGAAACAACACCAGCTTCGACGACGGCTCCGGGAAGATGCGTGAAGCGAAGGATCTGCTGGACGGCGTGAAGTGAGTGTCGACCTCCGACCCCGTGACCTTCGGCCGCTCACGTGACTCGTCCTCAGGAACGCCACGGTGGTGATCGAGGCGCGTCAGGTGGTCATGAAGATCTTCGAGGACTACACACACTCGTGGTACTGGATCCTGCTGTGAGTCACGGAAGTGTGTGTGTGTGTGTGTGTGTGTGTGTGTGTGTGTGTGTGTGTGTGTGTGTGTGTGTGTGTGTGTGTGTGTGTGTGTGTGTGTGTGTGTGTGTGTGTGTGTGTGTGTGTGTGTGTGTGTGTGTGTGTGTGTGTGTGTGTGTGTGTGTGTGTGTGTGTGTGTGTGTGTGTGTGTGTGTGTGTGTGTGTGTGTGTGTCACTGACCTGTGCGCTCCTGCAGGGGTCTGGTGATCGCCATGTTGACGAGTCTGCTCTTCATCGTCCTCATGCGCTTCCTCGCCGGCATCATGGTCTGGGTCATGATCGCCCTCGTCATCCTGGTCATCGGCTACGGTCAGTGGAGTTGTCGTCACTGTTGGTGAATGTGTGTTGTTGTCGTCACTCTGAGTCGATGTGTGTTGTTGTCGTCACTTTGAGTCGATGTGTGTTGTTGTCGTCACTCTGAGTCGATGTGTGTTGTTGTCGTCACTTTGAGTCGATGTGTGTTGTTGTCTTCACTGTTGGTGAATGTGTGTTGTTGTCGTCACTTTGAGTCGATGTGTGTTGTTGTCACTGTTGGTCAATGTGTGTTGTTGTTGTCACTGTGAGTCGATGTGTGTTGTTGTCGTCACTGTGAGTCAATGTGTGTTGTTCTTGTCACTCTGATTCAATGTGTGTTGTTGTCGTCACTATGAGCTTGTGTGTGTGTGCGTGTGTGTTTTCTTTCGGCACTCTGACTCCCAGAGACATCAACACACACGTTGACACAATGTGTGTGTTGTCATTTTAAGGCAATGTGTGTGTTTTTCTTTTCACTGTTAGTCAAGGTGTGTTTTTGTCGTCACTGTTGGTCAAGGTGTGTTGTTCTCGTCACTGTTGGTCAATGTGTGTTGTTGTTGTTGTAACTCTGTGTCAACGTGTGTGTGTCAATGTCTCTGTATGTCAATGTGTGTTGTTGTCGTCAATGGAAGCCAGTATGTGTGTTGTTGTCGTCAATGTGTGTTGTTGTCGTCACTCTGTGTCAACGTGGGTGTGTTGATGTCATTGTGAGTCAATGACTGTTTTTATTATCACTGTAGTCATTGTGTTGTCGTCATCACTGTAACTGGGTGTGTTGTTGTCATCACTGTAACTGTTGTGCGTCCTCAGGGATCTTCCACTGCTACATGGAATACGCTGCTCTGAAGGGTCGTCCAGGTGCAGACGTGACTCTGCAGGACTTGGGCTTCCAGACCGACTTCACCGTCTACCTGCAGATCCGCCAGACGTGGCTCGCATTCAGTGAGTGTCTGCCTCTGGTGTGTGGACCCCGCTGACCTTTGACCTCCCGCAGTGATCATCCTGGCCATCGTGGAGGTCATCATCATCCTCATCCTCATCTTCCTCCGCAAGAGGATCCTCATCGCCATCGCCCTCATCAAAGAAGGCAGCAAGTGAGTGACCGCAGCGCCCCCTACTGGTCCTGAGCCATCATGTCAATGACCTCTGAAGATCTTTATTGATGGATTTTTATCTTGAAACTAAAAGTCGTTTCTACGGTGGCCTTGAAGTGCAAAACACATTTGCAATTCGATGAAACTAATTTACAATTTCATGAAACAAATTTACAATTTGATAAAACACATTTGCAAACTGATAAAACACATTTGCAAACTCATGAAACAAATTTACCATTTCATGAAACTCATAGAAACACATTTACAAACTTATGAAACACATTTACAAACTAATGAAACACATTTACAAACTAATGAAACTCATTTACAAACTAATGAAACACATTTACAAACTCATGAAACACATTTACAAACTCATGAAACACATTTACAAACTAATGAAACACATTTACAAACTAATGAAACTCATTTACAAACTCATGAATCTAATTTACACACTCATGAATCTAATTTACACACTCATGAATCTAATTTACACACTCATGAATCTAATTTACACACTCATGAATCTAATTTACACACTCATGAATCTAATTTACACACTCATGAATCTAATTTACACACTCATTAATCTAATTTACACACTCATTAATCTAATTTACACACTCATTAATCTAATTTACACACTCATTAATCTAATTTACACACTCATTAATCTAATTTACACACTCATAAAACACATTTACAAACTCATGAAACACATTTACAAACTCATGAAACACATTTACAAACTAATGAAACTCATTTACAAACTCATGAATCTAATTTACACACTCATAAAACACATTTACAAACTCATAAAACACATTTACAAACTCGTGAAACACATTTAAAAACTCATGAAACACATTTACAAACTCATCAAATAAATTCACTTTACACAATTTCCGGAAACTAATTTACAAGCTCATGGATCTAATTCACAAACTCATAAAACGCATTAACAAAATCATGAAACAAATTTACAAACTCATGAATCTAATTAACACACACTCATAAAACTTTCCAAAAACTTCTGGGCCACCGTAGAAAAAAAAATCACAATTTAAGGAAAACTTATTTATAATTTCATAAAAACACATTTTGAAAATAATAATTTCCTGATTAATTCATTTATGTTTTTTTTTTGTTTTTTTCAACTTATGAAACTAAATGACAATCTCTGTAAACGTGTCTATAAAACGGTGGTTTATCTCCGTGTGTGTCGTTCCAGGGCCATCGGCGCGATGATGTGTTCGCTCTTCTACCCTCTCTTCACCTTCCTGCTGCTGGCCATGGTCATCGCCTACTGGGCCGTCACTGCCGTGTATCCTTCCGTCGCGTCGCCACGACGACCGCATCTTCTTCTTCTTCTTCTTCTTTAACTCCTCCCACAGCTTCCTGTCGACCTCCAACGAGCCCGTGTACAAGGTCTTCAACGAGTCGGCGTGCGCCTTCTCCAGGAAAACCTGCGATCCGGCCGTAAGTGTCTCTCGTTCTTCTTCGCCGCCCTCACCGGGGACTTGACTCTGGGTCGTCTCTAGAACTACAGCACGACCTCCATGAAGGTCCAGTGTCCGGACTCCGAGTGTCTGTTCGCCTTCTACGGCGGAGAAACCATCTACCACAAGTACCTGATCGGTCTGCAGTTCTACAACGTCTTCCTCTTCTTCTGGTGCGCCAACTTTGTCACGGCGCTGGGTCAGATGACGCTCGCCGGCGCCTTCGCCTCCTACTACTGGGCCTTCAACAAGTCGGACGACCTGCCGTCCTGCCCCGTCTTCTCCTCGCTGGGCCGGTGCCTCAGGTGGGTCCGATCTTCTAAAATAATTTTACACATGGAGTATGATATTATAATTCAGATAATTCAGAAATAAATTGTCTTAATTCAACAGTTTTTAATTCGTAGCCTTTGAAATTCAAAACAAAAATCTAACTTTTTAGCCAATCATGCGACTTGCAGACGGTCATGTGACCGTTCGATCAAGACACTATTGTATCAATATCTTTATATTGTAGTTAAAAGGCTACGAATAAAAAAAAAATCATTTTGTAAATTCAATTTTTTCAATTATTGTGATTATAATATCAAACTCTGTTAAAAAATATTTAAATGTATAATTATTAGTTTAGAAACTATTTGAATTCTTTCATCCAATTATTAAAATAAACTTTCAATACATTTTTTTTTTTAGATAGAACTTTATTAATTGTTTTTCCAACTAGATACAGCAATACAGACGATAATTCATAAATATAAGAACAAGAACATATAAAAAATAATAATAATTTATAAATGATTTAAAGAATAATTCAATGCTTAACAAAAAAATATATCACAAACGCATTTGTTTTTCGTGCCTCCGGGTCACCTTGACCCTGAGATAACACAAGGGTTAAAAAAGAAGCTATGCTTAAAAAAATGTCATGATTTGAAAAGGTTAATTAAAGCGGATGATTTATTTGAGTTTTCCTCTCAGGTACCATGTCGGAACTCTGGCCTTCGGCTCCCTCCTCCTGTCAATCATCCAGATCATCAGGGTGCTGCTGGAGTACTTGGACCACAAGATGAAAGGTTTGTCACTCGAATGGAAACGTTCTCTGAGCTCGTGTTGTTCTGGACTCGCATCTTTATTATTTGTGTTTTTTTTTCTTCTCCAAAATTATAGTGGCCCAGAAGTGGGAATCAAAAATACTCACACATCTACAATTTCCCTGAAACCGTTTACCGAAAAAATCTGTTACAAATTTACAAACATTTAAAAATTACCATTTCATAAAAAAATGCCACTTCCTGAAACATATTTACAAACTCTGTAACTGTGTTTCAGAGTTTGTAAATATGTTTCAAACTCTGAAACACAGTTACAAACTCTGAAATTCGTATAGACACATTTACAAACTCTGAATCTCATTTACAAACTCTGTCTGAAACTCATAGAAACTCATTTACGAACTTTGAAACGCATAGAAACACATTTACGAACTCTGAAACCCAGAAACACATTTACGAACTCTGAAACTCAGAAACACATTTACGAACTCTGAAACTCAGAAACACATTTACGAACTCTGAAACTCAGAAACACATTTACGAACTCTGAAACTCAGAAACACATTTACGAACTCTGAAACTCAGAAACACATTTACGAACTCTGAAACTCAGAAACACATTTACGAACTCTGAAACTCATTTACAAACTCTGTCTGAAACTCATAGAAACTCATTTAAAAACTCTGAAACTCATAGAAACTCATTTACAAACTCTGAAACTCATAGAAACACATTTACAAACTCTGAAACTCATAGAAACACATTTACAAACTCTGAAACTCATAGAAACTCATTTACAAACTCTGAAACTCATAGAAACTCATTTACAAACTCTGAAACTCATAGAAACTCATTTACAAACTCTGAAACTCATAGAAACACATTTACAAACTCTGAAACTCATAGAAACACATTTACAAACTCTGAAATTCGTATAGACACATTTACAAACTCTGAATCTCATTTACAAACTCTGTCTGAAACTCATAGAAACTCATTTACGAACTTTGAAACACATAGAAACACATTTACGAACTCTGAAACCCAGAAACACATTTACGAACTCTGAAACTCAGAAACACATTTACGTACTCTGAAACTCATTTACAAACTCTGTCTGAAACTCATAGAAACTCATTTAAAAACTCTGAAACTCATAGAAACTCATTTACAAACTCTGAAACTCATAGAAACACATTTACAAACTCTGAAACTCATAGAAACTCATTTACAAACTCTGAAACTCATAGAAACACATTTACAAACTCTGAAACTCATAGAAACTCATTTACAAACTCTGAAACTCATAGAAACTCATTTACGAACTCTGAAACTCATTTACAAACTCTAGAACTCATAGAAACACATTTACAAACTCTGAAACTCATAGAAACTCATTTACAAACTCTGAAACTCATAGAAACTCATTTACAAACTCTGAAACTCATAGAAACACATTTACAAACTCTGAAACTCATAGAAACTCATTTACAAACTCTGAAACTCATAGAAACACATTTACGAACTCTGAAACTCATAGAAACTCATTTACAAACTCTGAAACTCATAGAAACACATTTACAAACTCTGAAACTCATAGAAACACATTTACGTACTCTGAAACTCATTTACAAACTCTGTCTGAAACTCATAGAAACACATTTACAAACTCTGAAACTCATAGAAACTCATTTACAAACTCATAGAAACTCATTTACAAACTCTGAAACTCATAGAAACACATTTACAAACTCTGAAACTCATAGAAACACATTTACAAACTCTGAAACTCATAGAAACTCGTAGAAACTCATTTACGAACCCTGAAACTCATTTACAAACTCTAGAACGCATAGAAACACATTTACAAACTCTGAAACTCATTTACAAACTCTAGAACGCATAGAAACACATTTACGAACTCTGAAACTCATTTACAAACTTTTTCCTGAAACACAATAACATTTTCATGAATCAAAAAATTGCAATTTCTTGAAACAAATTTACAATATCTCAGAGTTTGTACATTTGTTTCAGGAAATTGTCATTTTGTTTCAAATAAATTTACAAATGTATAAATGTTTAAACAAAATAACACTTTCCCAAACAAAGATGACAATTTCGTGTAACAAATTAACAAACTTTGAAACAATGTGACAATTTCCTGGAACATTTGTTTCAGGCAATAAAAATGTAGAGTTTGTACATTTGTTTTTCACTTCGTGCTTACAGTACAAAATGGTTATAAATCTGTGGTTTCAGGCGCTCACAACAAGTGCACCAAGTTCGTGCTGTGCTGCCTGAAGTGCTGCTTCTGGTGTCTGGAGAAGTTCATCAAATTCCTGAACAGAAACGCCTACATCATGGTCAGTCTCGTTGCTGTGCATTAGTTCGGCCTCCAGAGGGCGCTGTGCTGCAGCTAATACGGTTTGTCTCCTAGACCGCGATCTACGGTAAGAACTTCTGCACCGCTGCCAAAGACGCCTTCTTCCTCCTCATGAGGAACATCATCAGGTGAGTCCCCCCCCCCCCCCCCCGGGGTCACGTGATCCGGTCCACGCGTCTCACCGATGAACCCTCCACAGAGTGGCGGTCCTGGACAAGGTCACGGATTTCCTTCTGTTCCTGGGGAAGCTGCTGATCGTGGGCCTCGTGGGTGAGTCTCCGCCTCAGGTCCGGGGTCTCGTGGAGTCTGGTTTGTGAAGTGTGTGGTGTCGCCCCCTGCAGGTGTGTTCTCGTTCTTCTTCTTCTCCGGCAGAGTGAAGGCGTTCCATGACACGGCGCCGCAGCTTCACTACTACTGGGTGCCCATCCTGGTGAGACCTGGCCCACCTGCGAGTCCTCGGGATCCCGTTTTTCTCACTTGTGTTTGTGTGCAGACGGTGGTGGTGGGGTCGTACCTCATCGCTCACGGGTTCTTCAGCGTCTACGCCATGGCGGTGGACACTCTCTTCCTCTGCTTCTGTGAGTCGCACTCGTGCACCTCGTTTACATTAGCAGCTCCAGGTCAACACGCATGGATGTCAGTGCCAGCAAAATATTGAAGGAATTTAACGTTTATAAATGTTCAATATTCTTTTAATAATTTAATTAAATATTTTTATATTGAAAGCTTGAATTTTTCTTTTAAATAATTAAATACAAAACATTTTTCTTTCTCCAATTTTCCACATTTTATTTTTACATAATAATTAAAAAAATAATTAAATAAATTTGTAGATTTTAAATTAAATAATAATAATAATCTCTATTTATATAGTGCCTTTCTAGACCAGACATAAAACTTATGGCACTATAACAACATTCTTATATTGTATACAAAAACTGAATTAAAAAAAAATGTCGATTTAAAAAAAAAACAAAACATGTATTTTTTAATAACAATATCGTATAACTATATGTGTTAAGGAAATATTTTTAATTTGAATTATTAACATTCTATATACAAATTATTGAAATACAAATACATTTAACTTTTGAAGATTTTAGATACTGTTGAATTCAAGTATTTCATATAAACTCGTTTAAAACTAATTTTAATTTAAGATTTGAAATATCAATATTTTTGATGACCGGTATACTTCCATACAGATGACCTTTCTAAGATATTCTTATATTATACACATATTTGTATATTGAATTTTAAAGGCTAAAAAATGAAATACTTACAAATTAACTTACAAAATGTATTTATTTTTTTATACATTTTTATGAATTATTGGAATTGGCATCAAACTAAACCAAGAAAGAATTATATTTAAAATGTGTGTGTATGTATGTATATATATATATATATATATATATATATTTTGATAAAAAAAAACATTCAACTTCAATATACTAGTTATTGAAACTTTTTTTGGCGAAAATGTTTAATCAAAATTCAAAGTTTCAACCATTCACTATCCTGATGTCACTGATTTACTTCAATATACTTTATATCAAGTTTTTGAAAGCCCTGTTTACGAAAGTAAAGTTTCATGACTGTCGTCTCACAGTGGAGGACATCGAGAGGAACGACGGGAGTCCAGAGAAACCGTACCTGATGCCCGAGAGTCTCCGGAAGCTCCTGAACAAGAAGAATAAAGCTCAGTACAACGATTAGCTCGTCCTCCGGAACCTAATGCGACATATCCAGGGTTTTAAAGATGTTACTGCTCACGTTATGAGCGTTTTTTGTTATTTAACTTTGAATATAAAGACGTGATATTAATAGATCAATATTTAAAAAGCAGCAACATTCAAGCCATACAGTCACAGCTGCTGTGAACGTTCATGGGAATATTGGACCTGAAGCCAAAGTTTGTTTTTATGCCTGTTTTTTTATTAAAGTACGTTTTCTATATTTTGGATTCTCTTGTCTTCCTTCAAAAAGTGTGATAAAGATTAACTTGATTTGTTTTGTACTTCAGAAAATGTGTATGATTTTAAACATATATATTTTCTGTTTAAAATGCAAGTTTTTTTTTGCTGTGATGCAAGTTTAAAATAATTTTTATTTTATAAAAAAAATGTAATTTTTCTGAACTCCCTTCCTTCCTTCAAAAATGCAAAACGGAGCAAAAATGAGACATAAAAACCAAACAACAACCCACTGTACGACAAAAACAGTTCGGTCTTGTGACAAAGATTTGTGAACATTTTCCGAGGGGTCGTGTTGTAAGAAAATACAGATTTAGATGTATTTGTTCAACTGCGTTGTATTGATTTTAAAGTTGTTTTTTTTGCGTTGAAATCCTGTTTTTTTTCATCAAAGTTTGGTAAAGAGTTATATTTCAAGTGTATTTTTAAAAGGAAAAACAAAAAAAACAAAAAAATGAATATTGACTTATTTTATTAACTTACGAATATTCATGACGTCTGTTCATTTTTGTGTTGCAATCCAACTTCCGGCCACTAGGTGGCAGCGGTCGTATCCTCCGCAGCTACAGGAACAACGAAATCCCGCAAGAAGATCCCAGGAGATGACTGAGGACGAGAGGATACAGTGACTCCAAACAGCTTTTAAAGCTTTCAAGAGTCATGTGGTCTGTAAATTCTGCAACACCAGAGTCAAGTACTCAACAATACTACACATATATACCCTACAGTATCACGATATACTGTGTCGTCTATTGTGTAACATGATATCCTTAAACTCTTGACTCTTGCATGTGATCTTCGACTGAGTCGGTGAAGCGTCTCGAAGCGAAGCGTGATAAGAAGAATCTGATCGAGTCACAGTCGCTCCGACAGGAACAACGACATGTTCGCATGAAGCTGCTTCTCTTCATTCCTGGACGCTGCTCTACATACTTGAAGGTTACATTCTCCAGACAACACTGAGAAACATCTGATGGAAGATCAGTGTGGCCTTGACCTACTACTGACCACTGCGAGTCTGTCAACCCTGGACATTGATTGGTTGATATTCCTTCCACATTGGGGGGAAATTTAAGTAAAGTTGAATAAATAATATGAAATAAATATTAAATTAAGACTTGGAGTACACATATTAAAAATAACAAACAGTGATAAAAATATATTAATGATAAAAACGACATTTTGAAAAACAGGAAATAGGGGAGTGAGTCACAGGAAGTAGAAAGTTATTTACAAACAACACATGTACAGAAAAAAAAGTTATATATTATAATATATATTAATCTTTACGCTCAAACAGGACGTATAATTTTCAATGTAATATTGGGATTGAATAATATAAATAAGTTTAAAAAAAAACTAAAAAAAACTAGTTTTAATTAACTAATTTAATTAATTAATTTAATCTAAAAATTGTAACTTAATTTGTAACATTTTTAACAGGATTAGCAAATACAGAATTATATTTATTTGATATATTTTTTAAACATTTTAATTAATTGTTTACTCTTTCGTTTAAAAAAATCGAGACTGGATTAGTTTATTAGTTAGCTTGTTTGCTAGCATGTAGCGTTAGCTTCCTAAGCTAGCACCGACACACACACACACACACACTTACACACACACACACACACCCCCCCACACACACTAACACACACACACACACACACGGACACTCCCACTATAAAGCTGCAAAGACTTCTAGCTTCGCCGCTTCAGTCTGAACAACATTCTCGAGAGACTTGGCTCGTAAAAAACTTCATTTAAAACTCCATGTAGCGACAGTATTTGGGTAGAAAAACACTTTATCTGGACGTATAGTGTGTTTGATGTAAGCGGACCAAGAGTTTTAAAACCGCTTTTTTAACTTATAAACATGGATCCTTGAGTGAGTTTTCCTGCTGACATGGACCAGAAGCCCTGAGGAGCTCAGATGGGGAAGTGGGAGCTCACGATGGTAGGAGACGTTTGTGTTTAAATCCTTCAGAAATGTTTTAAAAAACACGTTTATTTCGTGTGTTTATACATTTGCTCATAGTGTGAACATTTAAACTGTAGTTTATGTGTTGTGCTTTTGTACTTGTACTCATCGTTAACTGTATTTACTGTTGAGAACTAGATGTTCTATTGTTTTGAATTGTTACTTATTAAAGCTTTATATTCACGATTTTATATTCATTTCGATACAAGCGAATGAATCAAACTTTTAATAACGTTTATTTGCTTTTTAACTTTGTTTTTATTTTTTGTTTAATTCTGAGTCTATCAAGTTCAGCTAAAAAAGTTCTTAAACACAAAGGGTAACATTTTACTTCTAACGTCAACAACTATGTATAACTGGAAACTCGGTTTAGATCAAAAATCCTCTTTTTCCCACAGAATACCTGCATGAATATATGCATGAATATCTCTTTAAGTTCTATTCAATTGCAATAAAACTATCTTTTTATTGCGTTCAAATCGAGTAAACAATATATTTTCTTTGGAAATACTTTAAAATTAACCATAAAAGATAGTTATCATCCAAAAAAAAAGACAACAACTACGATCAATAGATAAATACTACATTTTAATTTTGTAAAAATCAAGTTAACATAAAAAAAATGAAGTTCACATCTGTTATTCTGTTTTTGAATCTGGAAATGTATATTTTTTAATGATTCTTTTATTTCCAAACCAAACGTATCTTCATTCATAAGTGAACCTTCAACAGGATGAAAGGATTGGTCACCGACCGTCACAGGACGCACAAAGCTGTAGTTTCTATCCTGACAATGGTGTCGGCGAGTGAAACCGATCCATTCATTGTCGTCAGACTTTATTAACATGCTTCCAGGTCGACCGCAAACAAGCAGCGTTTTTCAGCTGGTTTTAACTCCCAAAATCTTTTTAGGAATGTTTAGAGAAATAAGTTTGGTGGATTTAAGTGGAGCTGGTATCGACGCCGCACAACACATGCGATGTTCAGAGAGGTTTGAACGTTGCTGAGAGGAAAAAAAAACATGTTTTCCATTTAATAAACGCTCTAATAAATCGGCAGGTGTTCAAAGAACAATGTGTTTTCGTCAGAACTCTGCTCACTGGCTGCGACCGAGAGCTGATAAGATTTCCGTAGATTAATAAAGTCAAATATTTCTTGCCTACTAGATCGAAACGCCTTTAAAAAAAAATCTTTCGTCTCAAACTCGTGACTCAGCTAATTGTTGTGTAGATGAAGTGTTCGTGGATGAGTCGCTGAATATTCTGCAGCCGAGATCAAAGGACGAAAACACATTTAATTACGACTAATGATTCCACACGTGCACCGTCTCGTTTTGTCATGGAAATGTCGTGATGTCAAATCTTCTGTTCGTCCTGAACAACTGGAATTTTTAATTTGTCGTACTTGAGTGATTCTTCTCTTGATACTTCCTCAACATAGAAGATACTGAGTAAAAGGTGCTCTGAGGTTCCACAGGGATCACTTCTTGGGTATCTATAGTTTTATACAATTAGAAAACCATCTTTTTTTTCAATTCAAGTTTGTTTCTACCACGATTATTAAGATTTTTTACCTGATTTCGTAGAAGATGAATTAAAACAAGTGGCTTAAGTATTAAGAGAAACCTTTAAAATTTGCTACATAATTCAATATAAAGTCCTAAATATTTGTATATCTTTGTATCATGTTTGTTACTTTAAAGAAACTCATAAATTTCATCAGTAAGCTCCTTGATGAAGTGTTTATTGGCGTGTGAGGAGTTCCACAAGGATCAATTCTTGGGCCATTTTTTGAGAATTTTTTCATTCCAATTTATTCGACCGAAACCTAATCAACTTTTTTTCATAGTTTATCAACTGTTATCGCTTCTTCTCTTGATACTTCCTCGACATAGAAAGTATTGAGTCAAAGGTGCTCTGAGGTTCCACAGGGATCACTTCTTGGGTATCTATAGTTTTATACAATTAGAAAACCACCTTTTGTTTTCATTAGGTTTGTTTCTACCACGATTATCAAGATTTTTTTACCTGATTTCTTACAAGATTAATTAAAACAAGTGGCTTAAGTATTAAGAGAAACCTTTAAAATTTGCTACATAATACAATATAAAGTCCTAAATATTTGTATATCTTTCTAACATGTTTGTTACTTTAAAGAAACCAACGAAAATGTCATCAGTATGTTCCTTGATGAATTGTTTATAGCATTGTGAGGAGTTCCACAAGGATTAATTCTTGGGCCATTTTTTGAGATTTTTTTCCTTCCAATTTATTCGACCGAAACCTAATCAACTTTTTTCATAGTTTATCAACTGTTATCACTCATACTGTCCTTCAGTCTCTATCTATAACGAGAACTCAAGGTTTTATATTTTACTGGCGTTAAACTCGTGTATTTATGACTCGAGTCTTCAGTCGGACGGTTGAACTCTGCCGAGTTTCTTCTGGCGCCGTTTGGACTTTGAATGTTGCCATTAGAGGATTCGCACCGTCTAACGTTTCCTCTGCTTACATAAGTCAGTTCAGGTTTGTGTGTTTTTTTTTAATAGAAACCTTCAGGATTCCTTTTTGAAGTTTTTTTCTAGCTTTTTATAAACCAGTTATTTTATTGGTGACACTGAGAGCTGCAGGCGAGGAAGAGGCTCGGTCTGAGTGGTTTTCGAGTAAACAACCTCTGCCTGTTCGCTACAGATGGTCCAGAAGAACCATCTTATGTCACCGTGATGATAAAAAACAAGTTTTGCTTTAAAGTTCATGTCAAAGAGCTCCAGGTGTTGCGTAACCATGTGACTCAGGTGTGTGCGGATTAGTTGTGAAATGCTCGTAAACATCCTCTGATCGTGGACCATCGTCTTCCAGAACCCGGTGCAGGAGTGGGGCGAGGAGGTGGAGGAGGGCGCCGTGTACGGGGTCACCCTCCACAGGGAGCCGGTCCCCGCCTCCCCCGGCGCCAGCGGCGTGTGCCCGACCGCCGCGTTCGTGCAGTACCGGACCAGCAAGGTCCGGCGGCTGAAGGCCGCGACCCTGGAGGTGCTGTTGAGTCATCTCCTGGACCCCGACTGCCAGGAACCGGACTACAGCCGGATCTTCCTGTCCACCTACAGAACCTTCACCACCGCCACCAAGATCTTGGAGCTGCTCTTCAACAGGTACTTTAGTAACAAGTATATATGTGTAGTCTTGTCGAGTACTTGACTCTGGTGTTGTAGAATTTACAGACCACATGACTCTTGATGAAGTTGTAACAGAAAATGTACAAAATATGTCCAAACATCAGCTACAAAAGCTGCTGGAGTCAGTGTATCCTCTCGAGCTCAGTCATAACTTTTTTCATTTGTTTTCATACAAAAATATGTCCAAACATTAGCTTTAAAAGCTGCTGGAGTCACTGTATCCTCTCGTCCTCAGTCATAACTGCTTTCATTTGTTTTCATACTAAAATATGTCCAAACATTAGCTTTAAAAGCTGCTGGAGTCACTGTATCCTCTCGTCCTCAGTCATAACTGCTTTCATTTGTTTTCATACCAAAATATGTCCAAACATTAGCTTTAAAAGCTGCTGGAGTCACTGTATCCTCTTGTCCTCAGTCATAACTGCTTTCATTTGTTTTCAAACCAAAATATGTCCAAACATCAGCTTTAAAAGCTGCTGGAGTCACTGTATCCTCTCGTCCTCAGTTATAACTGCTTTCATTTGTTTTCAAACCAAAATATGTCCAAACATCAGCTTTAAAAGCTGCTGGAGTCACTGTATCCTCTCGTCCTCAGTCGTAACTGCTTTAATTTGTTTTCAAACTAAAATATGTCCAAACATCAGCTTTAAAAGCTGCTCCAGAGTCCACTGTATCCTCTCGTCCTCAGTCATCGCCGGGATATATTTTGTTAATAGTAAACAAAATTAAAAAGTGATGAACTTAAAAAAATGTGATTTGAAAGCCCAGAAAATCGAAAAACAAACTAAAAATGTTTTTCTATATTAATACAATGCTGTTGGGTATCGATAAAAATTGTAATATTTTAGTTTGTGTGTTTGTTGAAGTTGTGTGAAGTTGGCTTTCATGATTTTGTTTTCATGGTTTGACTCTTTTTAATCTAGTCATGTCTAGAAATGCCAATACTTACTTTCTTACTCACTTACTTGCATGAGCTCCTTGGCAGAGGCATGTGCTCTCTCAGTGCTGCTCCAGTGGTTCAGGTCAACTCTGGAGAAAAGCGTCGTCAGACGAGTCTTAAAGCCTGTAGTTGTCAGACGTGACTCATGATCCCAGAGCTCGGCTCTAATCCTCCGGGATCAGGTCAAACATTATGACCGGCCACAGCTGAAGCCGCTGACTCAGCTGGACGTTCACGGTCATTACCACGACAACAGTTATTATCCAGAGACGCGTGCGAGTGACTCGCAGTCGAACCTGAAAATGAACCAAAAGTCTGACTCTAATTTCAGGGACACTTGTGCGTCGGATCTGGACGAGCCCTCCAGGTGAGTGACTCTAAAACTGACCCAAACATTCCGGCGACGGCACTGAAAACAATCTGGCCTCTCGCTCCAGGCCGCTGCTGACCTTCGTGCAGACCTGGTTGGACGAGTACAGCGAGGACTTCAGGGATCCTCCGCTGCACCCGGCTCTCCTGCTGCTCCTGGACCACCTGAACATCAGCTCGGCCGTCCACGGCAGACCCCGCGGGGTCCGGGTCCAGCCAAACTTCTGCTCGCTGGCCGGACAGACGGACGCCCTGCTGAAGAAGTTCCAGAGAGAAGGTGAGTTCAAGGTCAAATGGAAATGTTGAAATACTGTATGATAGTGATGAGATTTTTCTTTAACACTAAAAACAAATGTATCCTTTAGTATATTAACTATTATTTTGAATAATTAAATGCTTAAAAAACTAAAATTTCATAAATAATGTCAACATTTGAAATGTTACATTCAATATTTTAATGCGTGTATCATTCGTTCTCCTGTTTAAATAAAGTTTTTCAATCAGTTTAGTTTTTTAATTATTTTTTGTAAACAAGAACATGATTAGCAACATGCTAGCGCTAAGTAAGTCATTTTTATTTGTATAGTGCTTTTCCAGACCAGGGTCACAAAGCGCTTAAACAATCAAAACAATATTCAATAAAGAATATACTTTAAAGATCAAGATAAAACTGATAACACAACAGGAGTTCCAGAAAATCAAGGAAAAGCCTAAACAAATAAAAACGTGAAACAAAGTGTAGATTAGTTCACAAAATCAACTGCGTTTAAATGTATTTAGTGTTTGTTATTCTTTGGCTTTTAAATTTAGTTTCAGAACGGAAATTAAACGAAGGAATCTTACTCTGTTTTTTTCTTTTTTCATGTTTCACTGCTCTCAAAATTCATGTTGCAATATTTAAAAGTAAACAAAAACAACTAAAATTTCATTTTTTATCCTCAACTTTAACTTGTCAATCTTTTTTTTATGAACGAGAGACACATATTCAAATGACAAGACAACAATTACTAGAGATATTAAAATAAAATCAAGTACAAATTGCAGTTTTAATATCTTTATTGAATGTTTTTTTCCTCATCTTTCTCGTAGAAACCGAGAAGAATTTATGTCCCGCTCGAAGCCGACGAGCGAAAGAAGCCGTCTCCGAAGACGAGGACTCCGGCTGCGAGAACTCTCCGGAACCGTGTGACATCATGGACTTCTCGGCCACCATCGTGGCGGAGCAGCTCGCCTGCATCGACTCGGTACGTGGCGTCCGGAGCTAAAATAAAAAACCTCTCGCTAACATGTCGGCGCCGCAGGCTCTGTTCGGTCGAGTGGCTCCGTACCAGTGTCTGGGCGGCGTCTGGTCTCAGAGGGACAAGAAGGAGAACGCCTCGCCCACCATCAGAGCCACCGTCCTCCAGTTCAACGCCGTCACCAACCAGGTCATCCTGTCGCTGCTCTGCCGCCCAGCCGACGCCACGTCCAGTCCCACGTCCGCCCGCCGCCCGCCGTCGTCGCCCGCCCAGAGGGCGAGGATCATCGAGAAGTGGATCCGAGTGGCTCAAGTGAGTGATGCGTTCAGGGGACGTTGATTTTTACTAGAGTAGTTTAATTAAATGGATAAATAAACTTTATTTATCGGATAATTCGCTTTTTATTGGTTTCAACACAGACAATAGATTCATAAAAACAAGACCAAAGGGCAATAAAAAGAACAAGACGACAAAATCTAAGTATAAAGAACATGGATCAAAGATAAATAACACAAAGAAAAGATAAAAGATTAACATAGTGTATATCAGTAAACCCAGAATTATACAGTCTAATAGCACGAGAAACAGGTCCCTGAGTCTATTAGTGTTGCATCATGGGAGGAACATTTGTTCACTCCATGCATGCGTGCGTTTATGTATTAAAAGGTTTTTTTTAACAATTAAAATTACAATTTCAAACGTTTTTTAAAGTGATTTATATATTTTAAACTTTCCAATAATTCTTTTTTTTTCTTTGAAATTCAGTATTTTTTTATTTGTAGTAGTTTTAAATTCAATATAAAATGTTGGTACAATCACCAGACGATAGATTCATAAAAACAAGAACAAAGGCCACTAAAAAGAACAAAGCACAAGACAACAAAATCTAAGTATAACGAACATGGATCAGATAAAAAATAACACAAAGAAAGGATAAAAGATTAACATAGTGTATATCAGAAAACTCAGAATTATACAATCTAATAGCAAGAGAAACAAAGAAGCCCCTGAGTCTATTAGTGTTGCATCATGGGAGGAGCATTCGTGTACTCCATGCACGCGTGCATTGTGTGTATTGAGAGTTTTTCTCTTACAATTAAAATGACAATTTCAAACACTTTCAAAGTGAATTATATTTTAAACTTTCCAATAATTCTGAGTCTATTAGTGTTGCATCATGGGAGGAGCATTGGTGCACTCCATGCATGTGTGTATTTTTTGAGAGTTTGTCTTTGAAAATGTTTGAAATTTTCATTTTAATTGTTAAAGTAAATTATTTTAAACTTTCCAATAATTAATTAAAAAGAACCCAAAAAAAAACAGTATTTTTTAATTTGTAGTCTTTTAAATTGAATATAAAAATATAAAAAATCACCAGACATTACCAAAAGAAGTCAGAGATATTGGATTAAAATTTTAAGACAATCATGCAACGCATATTTGCTAGTTTTTGGAATTAATTAAAATATTGAAAATGATCTTTTTTTTAAATGTCAATAATTCAGTATCTAAATTTTTTATCAATTTATGAAAAAATAATGCTTGAAAAAGAAGGGGAGGTGTTTTCTCCGAGTGTTTCTCTGGTTTACGTTCGTTCTCGTTGACGTTTCTTGAATTTGCTGAAGCCGATGTTTTGAGAATCCTTGAGTAACTGCTGAGTCATCGTTTCTCCCTGTCACAGCAGTATTTCTGCTTATAAAACACGCAGGACTTTCGCAAATGTCCTCTTGCTGACGTCACTCCTTTGGTTTTGTTTCCCTTCCTCAGGAGTGTCACCGGCTGAGGAACTTCTCGTCTCTGCGAGCGATCCTGTCGGCGCTGCAGTCCAACGCCGTGTACCGTCTGAGGAAGACGTGGGCGTCGGTCAGCAGGTCAGCCTCGGTTCAACCATTTTTTTTTTTACATAATCCAGCCACAGAAGAACCTTGACCTTGAGTGTGTTTTTACGAGACAGTCAGCACATCCTCAACCCAAATTCCTGGCCGGGGTCACGAACCTCGTGGTCAACCATTTACACGTTCATAAAATGTTCACTGGAAAATGAAAGCTTTTTAAAAAATTTATTGATGAAAACAAGACTTTTGTTTGTTTGCAGGGAGAGTGTAGCAACGTTCGATCAACTCTGGGAGACGTTTCCAGATGAAAACTGTGTTCTGAGCAGCAGAGAACTGCTGGTGGAGGTGAAGATCTTTTTCCTTTTCACTTTGTTCTGTTAGAACCCCTCGTTTATCAGCCGTACACTGTTTGATTGACAGTCTTACTTTCAATCCTGTGTTTATCGCCTTCATTGCTAAGCTAACTAGCATAATGTCAACTCTCTTGTCAGATTTATTGTTTGCTTTGGTAGCTAAACAGTACTAATATATTATGAATATTGCCCATTAATTTTTTTTAAATAAAATAAGACATTTAAATATACTTTAATAAAAATTTGCTTTAATCAAAAACATATTTTCGTAAAATAAAAGTGGCTTCAAATTCATAATCGCCCAACATTTTCTTAAATAAAAATAATAGGTCTATTTAAATTGTGTAATCTTTATTTAATTTAATAAAAGTAGAGCATGTTTTGAACTTGTTTTTTGCATTGAATTTAAAGGCTAAAGTGTAAAAATGTTGAATTAAAATAGATATTTTTGTTTAGTTTTATGGAATTTTTTTATTTTAATTAAAGTGATAATAGCTTTGATTTTTTTCTTTTATATTAAAGCTGCCTTTTTAGTCAATTATAAAAATAAAAATAAAAACTGCCTTTATATTCTTGTTCCTAAAAAGTGTTTCTATAGACAACTAGCTAATTAGCTTGTGTGCTAGCAAGTTAGCTGTGTCAAGCTACAACACTTAAAAGTATAAAAACTTACAAACTGTCTCAGTAATGGCTCGACTAAATGAGTTTAGCTTTTATATTTTTATATACAAGTTCATTTTTTCAAACATAAATATAACGTATAGCATGCATGCTAAGGTATATGTACCTGTAGTGTACTAAAAGTATCCAAATAATACTAATAATACTAATAAACCTTGAAGTTCACTCATCTCTAGACTACCAGTGTACTAGGTATTTAATTCTAGTACATATTTTTGGTTTACTAGAGTGTACTTCGCAACACTTAAGAAGTTCCAACACCTACTCATCACCAACTCCCATAATCCTTTGCACTATTTACTCCTGGATCACCACAATATTACAGTTTTGCCCAAAGAAACAAGTAGTATACTGTACTTAAAGTACATTTTATAAAGTATACTTGAGTAGAAGTATACATTAGTGTACTATTTTAAAGTATAGTGTATCAAACTTTCACTAAAATACTTTAAATTCATCTCCTGACTTATTGTAAAAACAAAAAAAAGATGTGTTTAAAGTGTATTCGTTGTGGTTTAATTGAATTTTAACCTTTTTTTTTTTTCACCCTGGGTCAGTTATATTTGTAGCTCAGTGTCGCACCGTTGTGTAGTTTAACAAAGTTTTTAGTCACTACTTATGAACTTCCTGTGTCTCAATCACAAATGACTGACAGTGGAAAAAGTTCCGGGATTTCTTGTCATTCATTTTTCTCCAGTATTTGCTGCAATATTTTCTTCCTTCAGTCAAACGGACGATTGTAAAAATAAATAAATAATCAGATTTTGTTCCAACTGTCATTATTTTTTAAATTTAAATCTGGATCAAGGTTGTTTTACTTGCCGGTCTGTTATTCATTCTGGTACTTTCCTGTTAATGCTAACTTGGAGTGTTGACCAGGTTATTAATAAGAAACCAGAGTTGTGTTCTTGAGTGTCGACACCCTCGGGCGACACCGTCTCATGAGTGCAGCCAGTGTCGAGTCTTTCTTTTCTCAGTGCAATCTGTCACATATTGATGGATCATGTGTGTCCTCTTCACTTCCTGTGCTTCTTTTATGACCTTTAACCTCACGCAGACGGTCATGAGCAGAACAAAAGTGTTTTTAAGAGTTTTATGATTGTCGCTTAAGAAGCTTTTCCTGCTGTTTATCAAGCGAAAAAAGTTGTTTTTAACAGCAACAAAAAAAGCCTGTTCTGCAGCATTTCCTGTCTAACTGTGTGACCCCGTGTTGCAGGAAGCGGGTCAGGTCGCCGTGGACAATATTTCTCCGAAGATCTCCAAGCGCTGTCCGATCCCCAGACAGATGGTGGGTTTGATAGTTTTGTTTTGTTTGACTTTTCTCCCCTCGCAAATCCTCCTGTTGAAGGAATCCTGGTCCCAGACTATCTTTAGCCTCAGACATAGTTCCAGATGCTCGCTGGATTCAGGGCAGTAATAATAGTCCCCGAGTTATGAGGGGTAACAAGAGCCGTTGAACTGCAGTACTCGCTCATAATGAGTGGACATCCTTCTCGTTTCCTCACGGAACTGGATCATCAAACGACAAACCCGCGTCAGCGTTTTCTTCCTCTTCCTGCCAGAGAAGCTCGGGATCACTTGTACTTGTTCTTTTCCATGTTTAGAAAAGCAGAAGTGGGAGAAAAACAAAAAGATTCTCCGTTTACAAAAACATCCTTTTCTTCATGTGTTTACTGATGATTACACATGAACTCTAAATGGAAAGCTACAACGGTGAAACAAAAGCTAATATTTAACAGGCGAGTCCTTCATATACTGCGTACATTTCCTGTCATGTTTTGGTTTTGCACATATATATATAGTTTCTGACATATTTACAAAAAAAAAACAGATTTTATTAAGTGTTTGAATTGTTTGTCTGCAGAGCACGTCCAGCCCGGTCGTTCCCTACCTGGGCACCTACCTGACCGTCCTCACCATGCTGGACACGGCTCTGCCCGACACTCTGGAGGTAACACTTGACTTAAACTTAAACTAATGTGTTGATGTAAGTGTGTGTTAAACAGATGTGTGACTCTATTGTATCATTAGTGTGTGTGTGTTGTGATGCGTGATTCTATTGTATCATCAGTGTGTGTGTGTGTTGTGATGCATGATTCTATTGTATCATCAGTGTGTGTAGGTTGTTGTGATGTGTGACTCTATTGTATCATCAGTGTGTGTGTGTGTTGTGATGTGTGATTCTATTGTATCATCAGTGTGTGTGTGTGTTGTGATGCATGATTCTATTGTATCATCAGTGTGTGTGTGTTGTTGTGATGTGTGACTCTATTGTATCATCTGTGTGTGTGTTGTTGTGATATGTGACTCTATTGGATCATCAGTGTTTGTGTGTGTTGTTGTGATGTGTGACTCTATTGTATCATCAGTGTGTGTGTTGTTGTGATATGTGACTCTATTGTATCATCAGTGTGTGTGTGTGTTGTTGTGATGTGTGACTCTATTGTATCATCTGTGTGTGTTGTTGTGATATGTGACTATTGTATCATCAGTGTGTGTGTGTTGTGATGTGTGACTCTATTGTATCATCAGTGTGTGTGTTGTTGTGATGTGTGACTCTATTGTATCATCAGTGTGTGTGTGTGGTGTTGTGATGTGTGACTCTATTGTATCATCAGTGTGTGTGTGGGTTGTTGTCATGTGTGACTCTATTGTATCATCAGTGTGTGTGTGTGTTTTGTGATATGTGACTCTATTGTATCATCAGTGTGTGTGTGTGTTGTTGTGATGTGTGACTCTATTGTATCATCAGTGTGTGTGTGTGTTGTTGTGATGTGTGACTCTATTGTATCATCAGTGTGTGTGTGTGTTTTGTGATATGTGACTCTATTGTATCATCAGTGTGTGTTGTGATATGTGACTCTATTGTATCATCAGTGTGTGTTGTGATGTGTGACTCTATTGTATCGTCAGTGTGTGTTTGTACAAAACTCTTTTTTTAATTAAAACATCGACGTTAGAAAATGATCTTAAGCTCCGCCCACTGAAAACACTTTTCTGGAGATTCAATCTTGTTTACCTTAACCACACCCACTCTGATGTGATTGGCCAAACACCAATGTTGGTCACCGCGCGTCATCAATCCTGAAAGTCTCCACCCCCAGAGGACTCGTTGTATAAACAAAGCGGGACGTGATTACAGCTGGCCGGAGGAGGAGTTAGGCCGCTATTATCTCATAATGGACTCTCGTAACCTCTCGTTCGCCTAGATTTCACACCAACTTTATTAAGTAATAAGTTCAAAACGTGGTCATGATGAGGAACTTACTGCGTCTCCGAGAGAAAGACTTCCACTTTTCAAACGTGTGAGTCAGGAGAGTTTCATAGGAAAGAAACTTGATGACAAACCTTTAGTTCATTGTAAGCGGAACTTAACTGTTTTCTAAAGAATTGTACGTATAACGTGACGACAAGATGACATGAAAACACTTAAGACGGACCTTAAACCGGAGCTTGAGTTTGAAAAATTGAGTTAATTCTCCAGCTGTTTAGAGGCAGGAGGACACCCTGGAAATCTCACCTCCCATGCAAGACACCTGTAAATGATCCCATGAGTCCAGTGGTCTTAAACCTTATTTTTTTGCAGCATTTATCCGTAAAATGTTGGCATTATAATCAAGCCCAGACCCTCGGATACAAACTAAAATTAAAATGTTTGTGTTTCACTCATTTTCACTTGTTAACAGGTTAATTTTTAACATTAACTTAAGTGAAACAATCTCTTGGCCTGTCAAGAGTCACATTTCAGATAATCCATAGCACAGGAATAATAGAAAATCTTAAAACAACCCAGATATGTGTAAACAACAAACACAATAAAGATGGTTTCAAAGGTGTGTTGATGTGTCTCCACAGGGCGGCCTGATCAACTTCGAGAAGAGGAGGCGGGTCAGTTCTGTTCGTTCTCTTTCTCCGTCGCTCTCTTCAAGCTTCATGTTAAAAGTGTGTTTCTTCTCCGCAGGAGTTTGAGGTTCTGTCTCAAATCCGAGCTCTGCAGGCGTCGTGCTGCCACCTCGACCTCCCCCAGCACCCCTCCGTCGCCACCTGGCTGCGGGAGCAGCGTCTGCTGACGGACCAGGAAAGGTGAGTCTCGTTCCCACCGCTGACGGCTCGTAAAAGAACTGCTAGCCCCGCGGCGTGTGATGTTAGCGCCATAAAGCGTGTTGACATAAACGTCCAGTTGGATTATTTTATTGTTGTGTGAAGGTGGAGCTCGTGAGCAGCTGCTACTCATGTGTTCTTATCTTTGTTAGCGGCTGTAAATGAACGAGTGACGCATTTATAGTATAATAATAATAATAATAATACATCACGTGTAACTGCGTCTCTTACACGTGTCGACGAAAAACAAAACAAAATAGTCCATTGTTGGAAGAAAGGCTCAAATGTTTAGATTAGTTTGAAATAAAATCTTATATTAATATTAACATTAAAGATAATATAATATTAAAGATTTGTAATTTTTTTATTTATTTTTAATGAATTTGTGACCAAAATATTAAAAATATATTTTCTATTGTCACTTCAATATTTAAAAAAAATCTTAAACCAATCGTAACATGTTAAGATGAATATTAAAAAAAAAAAAATGTATAAAAATAGTAAAATCATTTTTGAACTCTAAACAAACGTGTCACCTTGACTCTGAGATAACACAAGGGATACTTCAAACACATTTGTTTTCTGGCTTCGGGTCATCTTGACTCTGAGATAACACAAGGGATACCTTAAACGCATTTGTTTTGGGGCTTTCGTGTCACCTTGACCCTGAGATAACACAAGGGGTACCTCAAACACATTTGTTTTGGGGCTTTTGTGTCACCTTGACCCAGAGATAACACAAGGGATACCTTAAACGCATTTGTTTTTGGGCTTTGGGTCATCTTGACCCTGAGATCACACAAGAGATACCTCAAACACATTTGTTTTGGGGCTTTCATGTCACCTTGACCCTGAGATAACACAAGGGATACCTCAAACACATTTGCCATGTCTTGGATATTGCCAGTAAAATGTTTTTTTTTGTTTAATAAAGAATTTGTAAAAGTAAAAGAACATGATAGAATGTTAGGATAAGAAAAAAAAATCTGAAATGTATATTAATATTATAATCATTGGGACAATAAAGTATTTCAAGACTTGGAGACATAATAATACTTTAAAAAGTAGCTTCATTAACATTTTAACGTCAACACAATGTGATCATGAAGTTGTCGTTCTCAGCCACGAGTTGTCGAGACAGCTGGAGCCTCCCGTGGATCTGTGTTCGCCGAACGCCCGCAGCCACAGAACCCTGTCCAAGAAACTGTCCTTGTGAGTCTCAGTCCCGCCGCTCCGGGCAGAACCAGGTCCACACAAGCGGCTTCTGTGTCGACTCACCAGCGTTTGTGCTTCAGCCTCCTGATGAACGAAGGCTCCAGGAAGCTGCCCGCCGACCAGATCAGCGTCTCCTCGTCCGGGTCCAGCGGGTCCGAGCTGGAGGATCTGTCCGCCGCCAACTCGGCCTGTTCCATCCGACTGCAGGTGAGCCACCGGTGTAATGCCTTGCTCAAGAACCCGCGGCTCTCTCTCTCTCGAGTGTGTGTGTGTGTGTTGTTGGATCACATGCTCGAGCGGAGTTTCGGTCACAGATTACATCAGCAGCTTCTGGTTCGGAACGTTCTGTGTGTTCCGGTTCTGATCGCTCCGAGCTGAGCACACGTCTGGGAGGAAACCAGAGCGAGAGTTTTGAAGTAATATCAGAGGCATCAGAAGATCTCAAAGTATTTCTTCAAATGTAGTTTTTTTAAAGCATTCAATGAGTTTTTTATCATCAATCTTTTATTGGAAATTTGAATTTGTTTCCGTCTAATAATTGGATTAACAAATTTGAATATTTAAAAAATATTTCGTTATGACACATATGCTGTGTCTCAAATCGCATACTTCTCTAAGTATACTAGAAGTTAGTATGCATCAGTTTAGTGTACGTACTAACTAGTACGCAAATTCTACACAGATAGTATGTCTCAAATCAAACACTGCTGCTAACAGCAAATTACTCGACAGCTTCTTCTTCTACTACTATTTAATGATGTTGCAACCAGCTGTTGGAACACTATCGCCACCTGCTGGCAGCACGTTTTGCAAGTTTGGAAAAAGAAATGAAGAAAAAATATAAGAATCGAAATATTCGCGTGATATTTAAGCTGGTATCAGCAGCGAAGACGTGTTTATCCTCCTAATGCTGCTGAAAATACACTTGTAAGTATATTAATGTATACATAAATTAATATATATTTATGATGTAACTTCCGTTTAAAACGCCACTAGATGGCGGCCGTTTAGTGTAGATGGTGTCCATCGAACCATACTCAGTTTTGTGGGCGTTTTAGTGACAATTTAGTGTGCATGGCGCACTGAATTTCACATACTAAGAATTGAGACGCACTTACGCACTAACAATACTAACTTTGAGTACGCAAGTATGCGATTTGAGACACAGCAATAGAGTTTGAAATTTTAATCCCAATATTGCAAAAATGTACTTTCTAAAGTCAATATTTTTAATTGATAGTCTTTTAAATTCAACGTAAAATTGTTGGTATAGTATCCTCACCAGACAATACCAATAGAGCACCGAGCTACTTTAATCAAAACCTTCAACCAATCAGGGGCTGCACAGACGATCATGTGACAATGTACATGAGAACGACAAACGTAACCAGATAATTTTTTTTTAATTAACATTTTATCCTCCCTGCAGTCGTTCCACAGCTCCTGCCAGAACGTGTCTGAAGACTTCTCCTCCTCCTCCTCCTCCTGCTCCTCCTCGTCCTCCCCCTTCGCCTCCCTGGAGTCCCCCGCTCCTCCTTCCTCCTCCTCCTCCTCCGAGCCGGACCCGACCCGAGGCGACCCGGGAGGAGGAGGAGCGCGAGCGTGTTCGCCGACGCCGCAGCACAAGCGCTCCGTGTCCATGACCTCGCTGCCCGTCTACAACCGTCAGGTCGCCGACTCCTGCATCGTGAGGGTCAGCGTGGAGCACGGCAACGGGAACCTCTACAAGAGCATCCTGGTGAGTCCGGTCCTGTTCTGTGGTTCTGGGGAAGTGGGTCAGAAGATCAACACTTAAAACATTTTTATTTATTTATTGTTAACAAAACGATATTGATGAATTTGAAGAACAAAGAAATTCATGAATTTCTTTTTTTTTTTTAATTTTTAAACCATTTTTTTTTATTCGGAAAAAAACCCTCAAATGTTTAGTTTAGTGTAAAATAAAATCTAAAATTAATAAACATTTTTTAATTTAAAAAAAAAAATCATTTTTGATGATTTATTTCTAATGTTAGTCCAAACAAATATATAGAAATATAGAAAACATTTGCGTATTTTTCATGAATTATATATTTTTTATTGACAAAACACTCGTTACAAAATGTTTGTATTTTAATATTTTGAAACTAATAGTGGATGATTTAATTGGTTGTTGATGTCAATTTAAACAAAAATATAAATAAAAACAACAAAATAATTGTCTATTTATTTAAATGTCTTGTATTTTGTATTACTTAACCAAAAATGTTAAGTAAAAATGTTACTATTTTAAATGAAATGTTGCTGTTTTTTTAAGCATTTAATTCTTTTTGTATTCGATTTATTCGGTTTTTATTATAATAATGTAAAAATATTAAAAATTTAACAAATTAATTAAAATAATTTACACATAGAGTTTAATTTTCTAATTCCAATAATTAAAAAATAAAGAATCTAAATTCAATATTTTTTAATCCGTAGACTTTTAAATTCAATATAAAAATGTTGGTATAATAGAGTCACCAGACATGACCAATAGAGCACCGAGCTGCTTGATGGAACTTTCAGCCAATCAGGCGACTTGCTGACGATCATGTGATTGATACAGAATGTATAGAAATGATTGAATTCAATTCAGTTCCCACATTAAATTCCGAACGTCTCCTCCTCAGTTGACCAGTCAGGACAAGACAGTCCACGTGGTCCAGAGAGCTCTGGAGAAGCATCATCTGGACGACGTGTCGTGGCAGGACTTCACGCTGACCCAGGTCATCTCCCCGGACAGAGGTGAGCGACACCACCCCTCTTCAGTCCACCACCAACCGGACCTTCTCAAACCCAAAACCTTCTCGTTTCCCCAGAGCTCCTGATCCCAGACAAGGCCAACGTTTTCTACGCCATGTCCACCACCGCCAACTTCGACTTCGTGCTGCGCCACAAGAGCCAGAAGAAGACCCTGAAGGCCACGTCCAGTCTGGGCAGATACACCAAGTAGACCACGAGGACTTATCACGAGCCTGGTCTGAAGATACTGAAGCACTTTAGGACGATCTCACCCGAGACTGGAGACATTTGACTGAGAAAAGTTGTGACTTTCTAAAAAGGGAATCACTGGAGGTCACCGCTGGAGGTCACCGCTGGAGGTCACCGCTGGAGGTCACCGCTGGAGGTCACCGCTGGAGGTCACCGCTGGAGGTCACCGCTGGAGGTGGATCACTTCCACCAGAACGTCTCGCTCACGCACTGATCCCAACTTTAAATGGTTTATTTGATTGATGTTTTAAAACCGGTCCACGTGAAGGTCGAAGGGCGTCTTTGATTTAGTCCTTTTGAAGAAGCAGATGATTTAAAACCGAATCATTTTTAATAAAACTGCTGCTTCTGTTCCGATCCTGAAGAAATCGTGAACTCTAGAGACATCTAGTGGTAAGTTGAAGAACTTCCATCAACGCACTTTGTCTCTTGAGTTTCTTTAATAGCAGCCGAATGATGGAAAAATATGTAGCAAAAAAGAAATACTTGGTTTTATTTTAAGAAACACTACAGCCTTGAGTCGTGGAGTGAAAAAAAAAAAAGTATCGGTTGATTTTTGTCCCACTTCAGTTTCCGTAATAGATATTTAACCTGAATAATCAAGCGAGAAAAATATGAAATTGTTTTCTTTTAACTCCAGTTATTAAAAAATGAAACTTGTTTTATTTCCGATAAAAACCTTCAAATGTATTTTGTTTCTATTGTTTATATTTGGAACTCGTGCTCGTTTTGTTTGTGTCACCTGTGTTCGTCAGTGACGTCATCATTATTGACGTTTGATTCGTCTAAAGAAAATGACGTTTAAATGAGTATTTTCGCTGCTTTTATACGCAAAGATTGACGTCATAGCCACAGAATTAAAGCATCGTACCTGCCACTCACAGGTAAGATCAATAAATCATGCGTTTATTTTATTTTTTTCAACTGGCAATGTTCTATTAGCATTAGCATGGCTAACTAAATCAATCACAAAAATTGGATTTTTTAAATAATACAAATAAATATTTGTGCAGGTTTAACCTTTATTTACAGTTGGAAATGTATAGTGACGAGAAATTATTCTTATTTAGTTTTTATTGATTAAAAAAAGAGGCTTTGCTAAGTTAGCATTAGCTAGCTCATGCTAGTGTATAGAAAGTACCACACATTCGTAACATTCGGCTCGATGGTTACACGTTCAATGTAAAGTACCATTCTTGGTGGTGCAGTGGTCAGTACCTGGTGGTAGCTGGCGTGTGATCTATAACTTACTCTTTACCTGCAATGAAACTTTAGTCTTAACTTGAAACTCCTAAATAGACCTGTAGAAAAAAGTAAACTTGAAGTTCATAGTATACTTGAGTATTAGTATACTAAGGTATATGTACGTGTTGTGTATAAATATATATTTATTAATTTAAACATTGTAAGTGTCCAGAAGTATACTTAAAGTATACCCATCTCTATACCAGTGTACTAGGTATAAACTCCAAGTCTAGTGTTAACTTTACAGGAGTATACTTAAAGTAAGTAATTTGTATTGATGTAGCACTTTTCCAGACCAGGGTCACAAAGTGCTTAAACAATCAAAACAATACTCAATAAAATATATACTTTAAAAGTCAAGATAATACTGAGAACAACACAGGAGTTCCAGAAAATCAAGGAAAAGCTTGAACAAATATATACAAGTATAGCCAAAGTGGAAAATTCCCGTTATTACCAATGTACTAGGTTTATTTAAGTTATTTAAAGTATATCAAGAACTATGTACTACCAGTGTACATGATATCTACTTCTTGTAAATATTTCATTTTATTGAAATATAGTTAAAATATTTCCAAACTGATCTATAAATGACCAGTCTACTAAATATGTACTTCTAGAAAATATTTAAGTTTATTGAAGTATAGTTCAAGTAAATCAAGATTCAAGTTTTGTATATACTACCAGTGTACTTGATACATACTTGTTCATATAAACTTTGTATTTTAGTCCATTAAATTATAGTTAAAGTATATCTTAACTATTCTATAAATGACCAGTGTACTAGATATGTACTTCTAGAATATATTTCAGTTTATAGAAGACAGTTAAAGTATATCAAGAGTAGCGTTTTGTATATACTAACAGTGTACTTGATATACACTTCTTGTTCGTATTTTAGTCCATTAAAGTATAGTTAAAGTATATCAAGAGGTAAGTATTCTATTTACTACAATTGTACTTGGTGTCTACTTGTAGTTCATATTTTACTTTATTGTAGTATAGTTAAAGTATATCTAAACTATTCTATAAACGACCAGTGTACAAGACATGTATCTCAAAAAAACATTTAATTTATTGAAGTATAGTTAAAGTATGTCAAGAGTAAAGTGTTGTATATACTACCAGTGCACTAAATGTCTACTTTTAGTACACATTTTAGTTTATTAAAGAATACTTTCTTACAGTTAACTTATACCAAATTTAGTATTACTATTTTGAAGTATAGTATTCAAAGTAAATTTAAAGCGTAATACTTTTATAACATCAATTAAAACAAATGAGTATAAATGAGTATAAAATAATTAAACTCATTGTACTTTTTATATATTTATTTTCTGAAACTTTTCCGATTTGTGATAATCTTTTGACTCAAAACTAAAGTTGTTTTGCGAACGTACTACGTGTGAATTACGAAGCGCTTGAACGCACCAGTGCTGTGTTCAGGGGCACACGAGACAAAAACAATTTTGTTTTTGAGTTACTAGCTTTCACCTGCTATTTCACTGTAATAGCCACTGACCACTGCTGACAATCATCTATGTCAGTGGTCATAATAACAGCAGAGAAAAAACAAAAGTTAAGTTCTATAAATCCTTCATCAGTTATCCGTAGCGTCCACTAGATGGCGGTGTCATCCGCATATTTCTCTGGCTTCGGTTCGCCTGCATTAAAAGTTCGCAGTAACGCGGCGCTGCCGCCTGCGGGCGCTACTCCTACTGTAAACACAAACTGGTTTCATCACAACTTCTCACAAGAGACTCATAACCAGGTTTGTTGTTTCTGAGTCATTTGATTATGTAACGTCATGTGAGTCAATAAAGTTTTCAATCTCGGGTAACATTGTTTAGTCTGTGGACGACACTAAAAGTAGAAAATAACTTCCAGAAAAAAAAGTTGAAAGTAAAGGAGGCCCGTGGTTGTGCTTAACCAATACACAATGGGACATTTTAGCAGGAAGGACAAGTGTAGCTACATCAATTTTTTTTTTAATTACAAGAAATTTTGTCAAAATTGAATAAATAAAGTTTGAAGCTCTTTGAAAGCGACGAAAATGTGTGTGTTTGTGTAGAGTCAGCACTGGATCGAGGTGTGTGTGTGTTTGTGTGCGTGTGTGTGTGTGTGTGTGTTGTGAGTCTGTCAGCAGTTCTGGAGGAGAAACAGGACACGCGTGTCACACTCATGCATCATGTATGTGCGCTCATGTGTGTCACTGACCCACAAACGCCAGCGTGACCTCCACACACACACACACAAACACACACACACACCTGTCCGTCATCCCTTCTCTTCTGATGATTGACAGGTCACGACGTCTCAACTTTCCCTTCAAGTCATGAAGCAAAAAAATCTTTCATTCAAATCGTCGTTTGACTTGTTATATTTATTAACTCCGTCACACACGTCAACATATGTCGTCCGCGCGTGTCTGCGTGTGTGAGCTGCCCACTCGATGCTGCACGTGCACACAAGAGTGAACCAGGACAGATGTTTTCTGACGCCCACTCGGTTATTCCTGTCCTGCCTCCGTCACCACGGCGATGATGCTGATGATGATTCGATGCTGGAGCTTCAGTTTTCTGTCCATTTTAGAAATTCTAATAATAAATATATTCTTAAAGCTGAAAGTAGATGAAAGTCAAGATGTTTGTGGTGGTGTTTGATATTCTATATATAACTAGTTTCATTGATTATTATTATTTTGTTCTAAATCCTGTATTGTTTTATTTGTTGCCAATATAAAAATGTACTAAAATAGCGCCGACGATCAAACTCTCAGCCAATCATGCGTCGGCACAAGGTCATGTGACTGATGATTCAAAAATGTTCACCCTATTATACCAAGATTTTTATTGAATTCATTAAGTTAATTTTAAAACGAATATTAAATTAACTATAACAAAATGTTAATATCATTTAAAAATGTCATTATTTAAAAACAGATTCAACCTTTAAATATTCTGATTATTGGATTAAATTATTAAAAACTTACAACGCCCTAAAAAACCCACAATATATAATAATATTCTTATGCCACTGATATACTTCTAAAGTACCAGAACCAGTTCATCATTCTAAAGACAGAAATAAAAATAAATGATTTTCATCATTTTAATTTTCTGACGTTATTTTTTCATTCAATATAGTTTATTTATTTATTTACTGTGGAACACATTTACAGAAAGATAGACCTGCAAATAAATTCCATTTAAACTTCAATTATTATCCTTTTTAGATCGTTTTCTTCATGTTTCGTCTCCTGTTCTTCCATCAAACATGTTCATTGACATGTATGTACGAACATGAAGTCTAATGTTCTGCTGAAGCTATTTCTTGTTCCTGCAGCTTTTGTTATTAATACATAGTTGAAGGTGAACGAGGATCTGACTCCTCCTGCTGTGACTCCTGCTGCTGTGACTCCTGCTGCTGTGACTCCTGCTGCTGTGACTCCTGCTGCTGTGACTCCTGCTGCTGTGACTCCTGCTGCTGTGACTCACACTGAGGAGTATTTCAGTCACGTCTGGCTCTGGCACATGGATGCTCGTCAACTCACTCCCTGGCTTCACGTGCTTTCCTTCTCCTCCTCCCTCCTCCTCCTCTCCCTCCTTCCTCCTCTTCCTCCCTCCTCCTCCTCCTCCTCCTCTCATTTCTTCTTCTTCCTCCTCCTCCTCCTCTTCCTCCTCTCCCTCCTTATTCTTCTCCCTCCTTCCTCCTCCTCCTCTCCATCCTTCCTCCTCCTCTTCCTCTCCCTCATTCTTCTTACTCCTTTCTCCTCCTCCTCTTCCTCTCCCTCCTTCTTCTTCTTTCTCCTCCTCCTCTCCCTCCTCCTCCTCGTCCTTCTTCCTCCTCTTTTCTCCTCCTCCTCTCACTCCTTCTCCTCCTTCCTCTTCCTCCTCCTTCCTCCTCCTCCTGTCCCTTCTTGTTCTTCTTCCTCCTCCTTGTCCTCTCCCTCCTTCTCCTCCTTCCTCCTCCTCCTTCTCCTCCTCCACCTCTCCCTCCTTCCTCCTCCTCCTGTTCATGTTCCTCCTTCCCCCTTCCTCCTCCTCCTCCTCCTCTCCCTCCTTCCTCCTCCTCCTCCTCCTTCATCCTCCTCTTCCTCTTTCTCTCCCTCCTTCATCTTCTCCCTCTTTCTTCTTCCTCCTTTCTCCTCCTCCTCTGCCTCCTTCCTCCTCCTCCTCCTCCTCCTCCTTCTCCTCTTCCTCCTCCTTCCTCCTTCTTCCTCCTCCTCCTCTTCTTTCTTCTTCTTCTTCTTCTTCCTCGTCCTCTCCCTCCTTCTCCTCCTTCCTTCTCCTCTTCCTCCTTCTTCCTTTTCTTCATCCTCCTCTTCCTCCTTCTTCTTCTTCCTCCTTTCTCCTCCTCCTCCTCCTCCTCTTCCTCCTCCTCCTGCCCCACCTCCTCCTCCTCCAGGAACAGCCTGTTGACAGTGTCCAGTGTTACTGTAAAAACTAGAACTGATCCAGTGTTTCTGATCCACTGATCCACATGTTGTTCAGTGTCATCAGTGTCTCGTGAGGATCAAGTGTTTCTTGACATCAGCAGCTCTTGAGCTTCACATGTTTCACAAGAGGCTTCACTTCAAAACACTAATGTTGCATAATCTTGTTATATTTCTGTGTGTTTGCTTCTCCTATTTTCAGGGAGATCTGGAGGCAAAACTAAAGAAATGAATTCAGAAATAAAACACATAATCACTAAAAACAAATGACAAATTCAAGTAACAAAACACACAATCGCTGAAACAACTTTATAAATTCAAGTAACAAAACACACAATCGTTGAAACAACTTTATAAATTCAAGTAACAAAACACACAATCGCTGAAACAACTTTATAAATTCAAGTAACAAAACACACAATCGCTGAAACAACTTTATAAATTCAAGTAACAAAACACACAATCGCTGAAACAACTTTATAAATTCAAGTAACAAAACACACAATCGCTGAAACAACTTTATAAATTCAAGTAACAAAACACACAATCGCTGAAACAACTTTATAAATTCAAGTAACAAAACACACAATCGCTGAAACAACTTTATAAATTCAAGTAACAAAACACACAATAGCTGAAACAACTTTATAAATTCAAGTAACAAAACACACAATCGCTGAAACAACTTTATAAATTCAAGTAACAAAACACACAATCGCTGAAACAACTTTATAAATTCAAGTAACAAAACACACAATCGCTGAAACAACTTTATAAATTCAAGTAACAAAACACACAATCGCTGAAACAACTTTATAAATTCAAGTAACAAAACACACAATCTCTGAAACAACTTCATAAATTCAAGTAACAAAACACACAATCGCTGAAACAACTTTATAAATTCAAGTAACAAAACACACAATCGCTGAAACAACTTTATAAATTCAAGTAACAAAACACACAATCGCTAAAACAACTTTATAAATTCAAGTAACAAAACACACAATCGCTAAAACAACTTTATAAATTCAAGTAACAAAACACACAATCGCTAAAACAACTTTATAAATTCAAGTAACAAAACACACAATCGCTGAAACAACTTTATAAATTCAAGTAACAAAACACACAATCTCTGAAACAACTTTATAAATTCAAGTAACAAAACACACAATCGCTGAAACAACTTTATAAATTCAAGTAACAAAACACACAATCGCTGAAACAACTTTATAAATTCAAGTAACAAAACACACAATCGCTGAAACAACTTTATAAATTCAAGTAACAAAACACACAATCGCTAAAACAACTTTATAAATTCAAGTAACAAAACACACAATCGCTGAAACAACTTTATAAATTCAAGTAACAAAACACACAATCACTGAAACAACTTTATAAATTCAAGTAACAAAACACACAATCGCTGAAACAACTTTATAAATTCAAGTAACAAAACACACAATCGCTGAAACAACTTTATAAACTCAAGTAACAAAACACACAATCACTGAAACAACTTTATAAATTCAAGTAACAAAACACACAATCACTGAAACAACTTTATAAATTCAAGTAACAAAACACACAATCGCTGAAACAACTTTATAAATTCATGAAACAAAACTCTTTACAAAAATGACTTGTTAAATTAGAATATAGATGTACTTGTTCTTCTTTGTAAATTTAAACTATTTGGTCATAAAATGGTTGAACATGGCAACAGGAATTCAAGGAAGATACTATTTTAATTTCTTGTGTGACTCACTGAGAGGAAATCAGAGTCACTCACTCTGACAGAGGAGCCTCTCGTGTACCTGGAGCTGCATTTAAACCAGTAAACAATCCATAAAGGTTTCTTTAGAAATCATCGTCTCACAATCAAAACAATCTTCTTCCCAAAGAGGAAAATCTAAATATACCCGAGGACGGCGTATCCACGGTAACGTGAAAGCAGATCCTGTACTGTGATCTGGATCGTTGACCTGAACAGTGGACTTTGATGTGAGTTCTTTACGTAACTGGTCTCAGGTGAAGGTGTTACTGTAACACGTTGAGCTCCGGCTGCATGTGAGCGTCGACTCACATGTCGCCTCTCTCTCCCCCGCCTCCCCCGCCTCCCCCTCCAGGTGTTTGGATTAGAGGAGGTGCAGCACTTTCCTGTAAAGACTTCTGAACACTTGTTCCTCGTCGTCAGACAAAAAAGTAAAAACCCCAGCAACACTTGCTCTTCCTTGTAAAATCTGTTTCCTTCTATTTGGAAAAGTTTGAAAAATGATACGATACAGGCTCAACGTTGTACTGTAGTAACAAGTATATATGTGTAGTATTTGTCGAGTACTTGACTCTGGTGTTGCAGAATTTACAGACCACATGACTCTTGATGAAGTCGTAACTGATTTCATTTGTTTTCAAACCAAAATATGTCCAAACATCACCTTTAAAAGCTGCTGGAGTCACTGTATCCTCTCGTTCTCAGTCATCTCAAGAACCGTGCAAAATTATTTGTGGTATTTAAGGTTATCGATAGTTTTTCTTACAATCTGGTTACAACCGATTTTGAAGTATTGTTATGACTCAAAAGTTATTTAGTGCATATTAAAGCTGCTGAAGTCGACTGTATCCTCTCGTCCTCAGTCATCTCGAGAATCTCGCAAAAATAATTGTGATATTCAAGTGTATCGATAGTTTATCTCACAACCTGGTTACAACCGGTTTTGAAGTATTGTTATGAATGAAAAGTTATTTAATACATATTAAAGCTGTTGGAGTTGACTGTATCCTCTCGTTCTCAGTCATCTCAAGAACCGTGCAAAATTATTTGTGGTATTTCAGGTTATCGATAGTTTTTCTTACAATCTGGTTACAACCGATTTTGAAGTATTGTTATGACTCAAAAGTTATCTAGTGCATATTAAAGCTGCTGAAGTCGACTGTATCCTCTCGTCCTCAGTCATCTCGAGAATCTCGCAAAAATAATTGTGATATTCAAGTGTATCGATAGTTTATCTCACAACCTGGTTACAACCGGTTTTGAAGTATTGTTATGAATGAAAAGTTATTTAATACATATTAAAGCTGTTGGAGTCGACTGTATCCTCTCGTTCTCAGTCATCTCAAGAATCCTGCAAAATTAAGTGTGATATTTAAGTGTATCGATAATTTTTCTCACACTCTGGTTACAACCGTTTTTGAAATATTGTTATGACTCAAAAGTTATTTAGTGCATATTAAAGCTGCTGGAGTCGACTGTATCCTCCCGTCCTCAGTCATCTCGAGAATCTTACAAAAATAATTGCGATATTCAAGTGTATCGATAGTTTATCTCACAACCTGGTTACAACCGGTTTTGAAGTATTGTTATGAATGAAAAGTTATTTAATACATATTAAAGCTGCTGGAGTCGACTGTATCCTCTCGTCCTCAGTCATCTCGAGAATCTCGCAAAAATAATTGTGATATTAAAGTGTATAAACAGTTTTTCTTACAACCTGGTTGTTATGAATCAAAAGTTATTTAATGCAAATTGAAGCTGCTGAAATCGACTGTATCCTCTCGTCCTCAGTCATCTCGAGAATCTCGCAAAATTAATTGCTATATTTAATTGTGGATACAAGTTATTTAACTTTATAGTAACAAGTCATAAATACCGTGGATCAGATCATTTTTCTCACAACCTAGTTACAACCGGTTTTGAAGTATTCTTATGAATCAAAAACTTATTTAATACCACTGGAGTCGACTGTATCCCCTCGTCCTCAGCTGTCCTCGCCGGATTTTATTGTCCCTTTTGCTGCGGAGGACGTAACAACCGCTGCCATCTAGTGGCAGGAAGTTTAATTGCAACACAAAAATGAACAAACGCTGTGAATATTTGCATGTTTAATATTAATTAAGAATAGATCAAAAGTGTTGTTTAAGTGCATCAATGTTTTCCTACACCCCTCCTGGCTAGACTTGCCCTTCTTTGTAAAATCAGGATGTACAGTACATTTGTAAAACTTTAAATAAATATATTTGTACTTTATTATGTCATGTCGCAATTGTCAGTAACTTGTATGATCTTCGCTGGTTGCCGGTGGCGACAGGTGTGCCGTTGAGAAAAACTGATGTTTCTTCTGTTTTTGTTGGTTGGTCCACCTGCACAGGTGCGACCCGGGACCTCCTGCAGATCCAGGACGACCAGAGACAGATGGACCTGTTGACACTAATCCACCGCATGAGGTAATGTAGGCTGTGTTTGTGTACTCCTGCCCTGCCACTCCTGACTTACTGACTGACCTACTTAACCAGCAGCTCACGTGGCAGTGAGACGCACACACACACACACACACACACACACACACACACACACACACACACACACACACACACACACACACACACACACACACACACACACACACACACACACACACACACACACACACACACACACACACACACACAGTTTTTTCTTCTCGGAAGTTCAGCAGATCGAAATGTTCCCATGTTTGTTTATGTGTATGTGTGTGTTTGTGTATGTGTGTGTGTGTGTGTTTGTGTGTGTGTGGGTGTGTGTGTGTGTGTGTGCCAGTTAAACAACCACACCTGCTGTTTGTGTATCCAAGTAAGATAAAGTGATGCACTTTATGGTTAACAGCAGATTGTGTGTCCAAGCGTGTGCGTATGCGTGTGCGTGTGTGTGTAGTTCATCACATCGTTTGTTTATAAGTGACAAGTGTGTTCTTTGTGTCGAGTACGAGCAGTTTCTAGCGGATGTTTTTATAAACAGACCTTGTAAAAAGTACCTTAAAGTACTTAAGAGTTAATTAAAGGCATAAGTAAATATAAAATATGGTAATTTTTACTCAGTACATACTATACAATTCTCAGTCGCAATTCATTTAAATAAAGTTTTTTTTTTATACAAGCCAAGTAGAAAAAGGGAAGTGACCTACTTTCATTTTACTTTCCGTGTAATGTGTGTCGTTTATTTAAACTCAACAGTAACAAGTCATCAATACTGCGGATCAGACGTTTGTTTTCGGAGAAAATAACATTTCAACTTCCTGAGAGACTTTGAGAAAAGTTCAAGATGATCTTTGAAAGAAAGTCAAGAGGTTTTAGGTGTTTGTTGACACCGACGACGACACCAAGTGTGAGGGGAAACGACTCTTCTGGAGAATGCAATAGATATGACTATAGATGGTTGCTATGGTAACCGACCCCCGACCTGAACCTCTGCCCTCGGGTTTTCCAGCTAAACGTGAAAGTCACGTGTCGGAGAGTTTCTTGGAAGTTAGGAAAGAAAATCCTCGTGATTAGTGTTGGTTTTGGGTCAAACTTAACGACTTTTTCTTACAAAAGTCGTTGTAAACCCTCCTTGAGGCGTTTACTGTATCCTCTCGTCCTCAGTCATCTTGAGAATCTCGCAAAATTAATTGTGATATTTTAGTGTATCAATAGTTTTTCTCTGGATCAGATTGTTTTTCTCACAACCTAGTTACAACCACTTTTGAAGTATTTTTATGAATCAAAAGTTATTTAATACTGCTGGAGTGGGCTGTATCCTCTCGTCCTCAGCTGTCCTCGCCGGATTTTATTGTCCCTTTTGCTGCGGAGGACGTAACAACCGCTGCCATCTAGTGGCAGGAAGTTTAATTGCAACACAAAAATGAACAAACGCTGTGAATATTTGCATGTTTAATATTAATTAAGAATAGATCAAAAGTGTTGGAACTCGCAGATCGAGAACTTATATCATTCATTCTCTATTGATTATTACTGTCTAAGATATGTTGTTTTCTGCTGTTTACCTCACACTCTTAGTCTCACTCCCTCTCAGGAAACTCATCAATACAACCGCGAGTCAACAGAAAGTCAATGGAGATATTGATATTTTACTTCCTGTTTTGTTTCCTTTTAAAGTGATAAAAAAATCCAAAAATTTCAATTCTCAGTTTCGACTCGCACTCCTGGCGACTCAAGGTCGGGATTATTTATAGGCAGAAATGTATGTTTATGTGACGATCACGAAAAGAGCTCCGAAAATTGAAATTGTTCCAAAAAAAACACTTAAAACAAGTCTATATTTGAAGTTTTCTTGTAGCAGAAGCTAAAAGGCTAACATGCTACACAGACAGGAAACACTCCTGAGTAAATATTGCACTGTGAAAATGTTGATTAATTAAAGTTGAATTTAGTTAACTATCCCTTTCAGTAAATTTTTCCTGTAGATGCACTTGTCCTTCCTTGTTAAATATCACCATTGATTCATACGATTGAGTCATTATTGCAACAGGAAGTTAAGACAGATTAGATCAGGTGCTTTGCAGTTTTCTCTTAAATAAAATTACTTTTTTAAATGTAGATGCACTTGTCCTTCCTTCTAAAATATCACTATTAAGTTCTAAAATTGAGTCATTATAGCAACAGGAAGTTAAGACGGATTAGATCAGGTCTTTTGCTGTTTTTTCTTAGGTAAAATTACTTTTTTTAAATGTAGATACACTTGTCCTCCCTTGTAAAATATCACTATTAAGTTCTAAAATTGAGTCATTATAGCAACAGGAAGTTAAGAATCCAGCCATCAAACCATTTTCCTAAGATCATGTGACTTCTTTCTCTTCTGTTGATTTCCTTTAACACATGACTCAAGTCCACCTCGGACCCCACTTGATCTTGGACAACCCCTGGAACTGTCTCTTCAGAGCGCCCCCGTCCGACCACTCGGCGTCCAGGTAGGCGTCGTCGTCGGCCTCGTGCAGCTTCTTCAGCTCCTCCTGCCGCCTGTACATGTGCATCATCATCTGCTTGTGCTCGGCGCTGGTGACCTGAGGCTCTCTGCCCGGCGCCCCCTGACCCTTCTTCTGGAGCTTCACTACCACCTTGGTCTTCTCGTTCCTGCCCACCCAGGCCTGCAGCTTGGTTCCTCTCTGCAGGTGCTTGGCCGCCCACCACAGCTCGCACTCCTCCTCCTCCAAGACCTCCAGAGACGCCTGAGTCCCCGACAGGTCCTCACGGTCCTCGAACTCCATCCTGACGGGCTCGTGAGGCGGGAGCCCCATCGGGTACACGATCATGATGGCCCCCCGGAGAAGGTCCAGACCTTCCTGGACCTTGCTGGAGGTCAGGCACACGTTAGCCTCGACCTGCTTCTTGGAGAGGAGACCTTTGACCTCCTCGACTGTCTTCGCGATGACCTGCTTCATCTTGTCGTTCGGAGCTCGCCCGTTCCTCCGACCGATCTTGTCCTTCCTGAGGACCACCCCTCCACTGGGAACGCATGTTTCCTCCCACTCGTCTCTCAGCTTCAGGTCCACCACCTGCTCCGTGGTCAGGCCCTGCATGTTGGGCGGCAGGACCACGCCGTGGTCGGCCAGGTCCAGCATCTCGGCGCAGATGCGGAGGACTTTGAGTCTCCGGTTGTAGACGGAGGTCAGGTGGTGGACGAGGGAGTCCACGGACTCGTCCACCGTGGTGTCGAACAGGAACTGGCTTTCATCTCCTCGCTTCACGTGCAGACGCACCATCTCGAGAGCTTTTCTTCTGACGTACGACTTTATTGTTGCCTCGTCCTGAACCTCCACGACTACTTGAGCTCTCAGAGTCCACTTTGATTCTTTCATGGAGTCTTTCAAGCTCTTATGTGTCTTTGATGACAGACAGACGTCAACAAACGACATCACACAGCAACAATTTTATTCTTTAGCACATATTGCTAACGTGTTAGCATATTATGCTAGCATGTTAACATATACAGCTAATGTTTAGGCATAATAAGGTCAGCAAATTGGCATTTAAGGCCAACATCTAAGCATATTAGACAAGCATGTTAGCTTCTAAGGCTATAGCCTAAGTGTACTAGGCTATCATGTTAGCTTCAACGGCTAACATCAAATTGATCATGCAAACATGTTAGCTTCTATTTAAGCGTATTAGCCAAGCATGTTAGCTTTTAAGGCTAACATCTAATCGAATTAGGCTAGCAGGTTAGCTTCTAAGGCTGACATCTAAGCATATTAGACAAGCATGTTAGCTTCTAAGGCTAACATCTAATCGTATTAGGATATCATGTTAGCTTCCAAGGCAAACATCAAATTGATTAGCCTAGGATGTTAGCTTCTAAGGCTAACATCTAAGCGTATTAGACAAGCATGTTAGTTTCTAAGGCTAACATATAATCGTATTAGGCTAGCATGTTAGCTTATAAGGCTAACATCTAAGCGTATTAGAGAATCATGTTAGCTTCTGAGTAACATCTAAGCGTATTAGACAAGCATGTTAGCTTCTAAGGCTAACATCTAATTGTATTAGGCTAGCATGTTAGCTTCTAAGGCTAACATCTAAGCGTATAAGGCTAGCATGTTAGCTTCTAAGGCTAACATTTAATCGTATTAGGCTAGCATGTTAGCTTCTAAGGCTAACATCTATGCGTATAAGGCTAGGATGTTAGCTTCTAAGGCTAACATCTAAGCATATTAGGCTTGTTAGCTTCTAATAAAATTAAATAAGATACAAAAAACAAAAAAATTTAATAAATAAAATGTATTAAATAATTTAAATAATTGTAGCATATAATTCTAACATGTTGGCATATCAGAAAGACAGATGTATCCTAGACCTTATATAATATCATAAAAAGTGTAAAAATCCTGACGATGAGTATTAAAACATCGTCACTTTCAAATGTATAATTCAAATAATTTCCGACTTTTTATCTAGAATTGTTTCATCACAACCTCAGAACATGAAGTTTGTTCCGTCCACCTCCTCGCCCCCGTTGACCTCGGCTAATCCTCACGTTGACCTCCGACCCCGTTAGGAAATGACTCTGTATCCGTGACACTCGACCTCCGGGCTCTGAGGGAGAACCGGACCCGGGTGGACAGAGAGTAGTGTGTGTGTGCGGCGGGTGTGTGTGTGTGTGCGACCCACGAACGTGAGCTCCAGATGTGGGGCGTGACCTCAGCTCACCTGTCAATCATAATTAACGCCTCATTTGTCGCTCCTGCCAGAAGAAGATCAACGAAAGAATGTTGTGGTTGCGTAACAAGAACAAGGAGCAGCTTCTCTGCCTCGAGGTCGTGTTTGTTGTCTCCCTGGAAGTCTTCTTGTCTCCCCCTCGTCCTCCCCTCGTCCTCCCCTCGTCCTCCCCTCGTCCTCCCCTCGTCCTCCCCTCGTCCTCCCCTCGTCCTCCCCTCGTCCTCCCCTCGTCCTCCCCTCGTCCTCCCCCCGGATCTCCCCCGTCACCCCGCGGCTGCTGAAGAATGTTCGCCGCCGCAGCTCCGGTTACACTGCGGAGGATGTTGGGTTTTCAACCGTCGTCACGTCTGCAGGACGTTTGTGACACGACTTGAAAAATGTGAAAGTATTTAAGATAAAATGTTCATTTTTTTTTGTCCCACAGTAGATAAATAATCACAGTCGAAGCGTAAATAGAAAAAGATTAAACTAACAATAATAATAATGGTTGTGGTATAATGACATAATTACACAATTATATACTGTATGGGTGTAAGAAAATACAACACTTAAGTATTGATTGACAATAACTTTCTAATATTCAACTGCACTCACAACATTTATTTTCCAATAAACATTTGTTATGATTTATATTTTAATAAATTGTGTGTTAATTAAAATAATTTGATATTGAGTTTCAATTATCAAATAATCACTGCGTTTGTTGCTAATTTTTGTGTTGTAGTTAGACTTCTGGCCGCTAGATGATCAATTATATCCTGATGATGACTGAGGGTGAGAGGATACAGTGGACCGTAGCTAGTAGTGGTGTAATACAACATCAATACAGTCAAATATTGGAATTGTATTCGGATATTTTTTGTTGCATTTAAACTACCTCCGAACAATGAAATCTTGGCGATGACTGAGGACCAGAGGATACAGTGACTCCAGCAGCTTTTATAGTTTATGTTTGGACATACTTTGGTTTGAAAACAAATGAAAGCAGTTACAACTGAGGACGAGAGGATACAGTGACTCCAGCAGCTTTTAAAGCTGATGTTTGGACATATTTTGGTTTGAAAACAAATGAAAGCAGTTACGACTGAGGGCGAGAGGATACAGTGACTCCAGCAGCTTTTAAAGCTGATGTTTGGACATATTTCAGTTTGAAAACAAATGAAAGCAGTTACGACTGAGGGCGAGAGGATACAGTGATTCCAGCAGCTTTTAAAGCTGATGTTTGGACATATTTCAGTTTGAAAACAAATGAAAGCAGTTACGACTGAGGGCGAGAGGATACAGTGATTCCAGCAGCTTTTAAAGCTGATGTTTGGACATATTTCAGTTTGAAAACAAATGAAAGCAGTTACGACTGAGGGCGAGAGGATACAGTGATTCCAGCAGCTTTTAAAGCTGATGTTTGGACATATTTTGGTTTGAAAACAAATGAAAGCAGTTACGACTGAGGGCGAGAGGATACAGTGACTCCAGCAGCTTTTAAAGCTGATGTTTGGACATATTTTGGTTTGAAAACAAATTAAATCAGTTACGACTTTGTCAAGAGTCACGTGGTCTGTAAATTGTGCAACACTGGAGTCAAGTACTCAAAAATACTACACATATATACTTACATACATACTTGTTGTTTTGTCTACTATATAGCGTATCATTGACCCTGTATTGAGATATCGTATCATATCAACAGATTCTTTCCAATACACACCCCTACATATCAATCAGTACCCTGAAAGTCTCCCCCCTCCTCAAGTACTTCAACTCACCACCAACGTTCCAGTCTCACCATATATATATGTATATATATATACATATATATATCATTATTACAGGTTTTTTTATTTAAAGAGACAGAAAAAACCCGGAAACAGACACATGTTGCTCTAACTTTTGACCGGGTTTAACCAACAGCTGTCAATCCAAACTGTCATTTTTCTGCTTTTAACGTCGTGACAGACTGTCGGAAGTGGGTGATAGGCGGAAGTGTGCGCCCCCCTTGACCTCTTGACCTCATTGACAGCTGCTCCCTTAAACATATCTCACAGCCTCATCTGCATATTGAGAAATAAAAACCAGCGTCTCGTTCCTGATCCACTTCCTTAAAAGGCTCTAAACGTTCCCTCCATGCGAGTGCGAGTCCGGACCGGTTGATTGATGGCAGACCCTCCTGCGGGGGGTCAGCAGGGACACGTGACGCGGTGGTCCTGCTTTAATATGGTCATGGTTCTTCTGGGCGACTCATCATGAGATGAAGCTGGATATCGTTTCCTCTCGGGAGAGTTGGTTCTTAGAAAAAGGGGGCGGGGCCAGGAGTCTGACCTACATTGAGAGTTTTGACTTCTGCACACATGATGCGAGTGGAAAATGTTTCAGGTAGAAACTTGTTTTTCTCGTAGTTTAGTCGCTGACACGGACCAGCAACATTTGATCCTTCCACGGATATGTGTGGAATTTTATCTGTGTGTGTTTAGTTTTACACATAACATTCCAATGATGAACATAAATTCACAAAATTCAATTTTTCTTTATTCATAGCCTTTTAACATTAAATAAATAACTGTTCGTATCATAGTCCCACCAGACAATACTGACTTCTAAAGGCTACAAATTAAATAATATTAAATTTAGAACGTATGTTTTTTAATCATTGGGAATATAAAATCCACTCAAACTATTTATTTTTAAAACATAGATTTTTTCAAATAAAATCCCAAATAACTGCAATAAATCTACAAATTATATAACACAAATTCAACCTTTCAAAATATGTTTCAATATTTAAATAAAACAAACAGATTTCAATAAAGAAATATTCAAAGTTTCATCCTTCGATACATATTATGTAACCGTTTAATATTCTGATGGCACTGATATACTTAAATAGTTGAAATAAATTATATATATTTTTTTACAATTTTAATCAACATCTTTTTGCGACTTCGAATTACATTAATTTTCAAGCTAAATATTTTTGTTTGTTTACTTACTACTTACTACTAAGTATTCAACCTGTAAATTAACTACATTTTTATTCAAAGTATTGTTATTTTCAGATGAATTAAAATGAGCTTCTCTTACACTGTAAATGTTAAATATAACGGTCTAATGTTGCGATGCTGCTGATCCACTTCCACAGATGTGAGTTGTAGCAGAAATGTAACGCCTCGCTATGTGGAACGAACCTATTTTGAAAAGAGGTCAGTTCCTCGGCTTGACCTCCAGAGAGGGTCGTCGTGGGCCTCCTTCCTTCTCTGGACAGGTGCGACTGAAGACCTCTGAACTAGAAAGTAAGACAGATGGTCAGAGAAGTTGTTCCGCTGATCCAACAAAAGACGAATGACCGTCAATAATCTTTAACAATCGACCTCAGGATCGTCGCGGAGTCTCGTGGTCGCTGACCTGATGCAGACCAGAACGATTAGCTTCACGCTAACGCTAACCTTTTCAGGAGGACACGTGATCCTCGTCCCTCGTCCTCCCTGTGGGTCCAGCTCTTCCAATCGCAGAGGAACAGATCCATAAATCCATCGCTGGCTCGTCTTCTGGAAACCACATTACTGGAACACCGGAGAGGAATCCCTGAAAATGGACTCCTGCGTTCCAAGAAGTAGTCGATATTCACTTTGCTCTCGCTATTGAAGTTATTCTGAGAAGAAAAACATTGAAAATCGTTTTTTTTCCATCGCTTTGTAGTCTTGGGGTCAAAAGGTATCACGATGCAGGGGAAACATTACGATATATTTTGATATTGCGATACCGAAGCAAGTATATATGTGTAGTATTGTCAAGTACTTGACTCTGGTGTTGCAGAATTTACAGACCACATGACACTTGACGAAGTCGTAACTGCTTTCATTTGTTTTCAAACCAAAATATGTCCAAACATCAGCTTTAAAAGCTGCTGGCGTCACTGTATCCTCTCGTCCTCAGCCGTAACTGCTCTCATTTGTTTTCAAACCAAAATATGTCTAAACATCAGCTTTAAAAGCTGCTGGAGTCACTGTATCCTCTCGTCCTCAGTCATCACAGTATCCTCTCGTCCTCAGTCGTAACTGCTTTAATTTGTTTTCAAACCAAAATATGTCCAAACATCAGCTTTAAAAGCTGCTGGCGTCACTGTATCCTCTCGTCCTCAGCCGTAACTGCTCTCATTTGTTTTCAAACCAAAATATGTCTAAACATCAGCTTTAAAAGCCGCTGGAGTCACTGTATCCTCTCGTCCTCAGTCATCACAGTATCCTCTCGTCCTCAGTCGTAACTGCTTTCATTTGTTTTCAAACCAAAATATGTCCAAACATCAGCATTAAGAGCTAATGGACTCACTGTATCCTCTCGTCCTCAGTCATCACAGTATCCTCTCGTCCTCAGTCGTAACTGCTTTCATTTGTTTTCAAACCAAAATATGTCCAAACATCAGCTTTAAAAGCTGCTGGAGTCACTGTATCCTCTGGTCCTCAGCCGTAACTGCTCTCATTTGTTTTCAAACCAAAATATGTCTAAACATCAGCTTTAAAAGCTGCTGGAGTCACTGTATCCTCTCATCCTCAGTCATCACAGTATCCTGTCGTCCTCAGTCGTAACTGCTCTCATTTGTTTTCAAACCAAAATATGTCCAAACATCAGCTTTAAAAGCTGCTGGCGTCACTGTATCCTCTCGTCCTCAGCCGTAACTGCTCTCATTTGTTTTCAAACCAAAATATGTCCAAACATCAGCTTTAAAAGCTGCTTGAGTCATTGTATCCTCTCGTCCTCAGTCATCACAGTATCCTCTCGTCCTCAGTCGTAACTGCTTTAATTTGTTTTCAAACCAAAATATGTCCAAACATCAGCTTTAAAAGCAGCTGGAGTCACTGTATCCTCAGTCATCACAGTATCCTCTCGTCCTCAGTCGTGACTGCTTTCATTTGTTTTCAAACCAAAATATGTCCAAACATCAGCATTGAGAGCTGCTGGACTCACTGTATCCTCTCGTCCTCAGTCATCATAGTATCCTCTCGTCCTCAGTCGTGACTGCTTTCATTTGTTTTCAAACCAAAATATGTCCAAACATCAGCATTAAGAGCTGCTGGACTCACTGTATCCTCTCGTCCTCAGTCATCATCAGGATTTCATTGTTTGGAGGAAGATTAATTGCAACAAAAAAAGAAAAATATCCAAATAAAATTCCCTATATTGCTAAAATGACCTTCTGATATCACCAGACCGGCAGTTAATTGTAAATAAATATATATATATATATATATATATATATATATATATATATATATATATATATATATATATGTTTGTATCCTGTATCCATACTTATAACTAAATAAAACATGATATAAAGGCCAAAAAAATTGAATCAAATAAAAAAATGTTCTTTCTTTTGAAAAAAAAAATACAAATAAATCGAAACAGTGCTGTTGAATATTGATACAGAGCTGTGAAAATATATTTGTGTATCGATATTTTCTCAAGTCAAGTCGACTGATTCACTGTGAAAATCTCGCTTCCTGGAAGTTGCTCGTACGTTGTAAAAAATCGGCTGATGGTGCGATTATTAAAGTGAGAAACGAGCGAAGATATCAGACCATGTGTCAGCACTTTTTCCCAACGCCCGGTGACTCTTGTGTAGATTCAGCAGAGCTTCATCTTTACCGTGACTTTCTCACTCTTTGTGTCACTCTTGTGTGCGATCTGTGGTTGTGAGTCTCCTACACAAGGTCACTGTGCCACCTGTTGTTTAAATTTTAGGTTCAACACACACTTCTTACAACAGCTGAGTATTTCTTCCTGCTATGGACAAAAACATGTAAACGTTCACTGGCGCAGGAACCTCTCGTAAAGCTGCTCTCGCCTCATCCGTCTGTCGACCTGATGTAAGCGATGAAATCATTAAAAAGTCAGTAACACACTCGTAATTTAAAAGAAAACAAACTCAGCAGCTGTGTGTTACTCAACGAGCAGCAGGAGGTTCGCAGTTGTGTAACGCTTCTTTTACGGCCCTCGACACTCGTGTTTATGTTTCTCCGCATCACAGTCCGAGGGTCTCACATTCCATCGGCTACTTCAGCCTGGTGGGTTCCTCTGTGTTCCTAAGCCAGAGTGCATGTCACATGATCCACTTCACAAGTTTAAAAAATGGACAAACTCATAAGAGTGAGTGTTGTGTAGAATCATCTGGACTCTAGAAGGTTTTGAAGGTCCTTAATTCTCTTGTTTCTTTTCAGTTTGCATTTGCTTTACCTTAGCATTAGCATTCTATATGGTTATGTGTTTGCATTTTAGCATTAGCTTTACGTTAGCAAGCTGTAGAGGTTTTTGTTTTTTAGCATTTTAGCATTAGCTTAGCAATAGCAGGCTGAAGAGTGTTTTTTTTTTACTTTGAGTATTAGCTTAGCATTAGCATGGTGTAGAGGTTTTGTTTTTGCCTTATAGTATAAGCTTGGTGTTAGCATGGTGTAGAGGTTTTTCTTCTGCATTTAGGCTTAGCATTAGCATGCTGTAAAGGTTTTGTTTCTGCATTTAAGCTGTAGAATGTTTTTGGGTTTAAGCATTAGCGTAAGATTAGTATTCAAAAGAGGTTTGGATTTTGTATTTTATCATTAGCTTAAAAAAAAAAACAGGCTGTGGATGTTTTATTGTTTCGCTTTAGTATTAGCTCAACATAAGCACAGTATAGAGTTGTTTTTTTTTGCCTTTTAGCATTAGTATAGCAATAGCAGGCTGTGGAGGTTTTATTTTTATGTCATAGTATTAGCTTAAAATTAGCATGCCGTATAGATTTTTTTGCATCGTAGCATTAGCTTAGCGTTATCATGCTGTAGAGCAGTGGTTCTTAACCTGGACAACAGGGATTCACATGTATACGGAATGTGATGGGAGTGAGCGTACTATCTGCATGATTTGCAACGCTAAGTTGAGCAACTCTAGTCTCCCACCAGCAAAACTAAAGAAATACTTTGGACGGGGAATACAGAAACATATCATTTACATATCTTTGTCTTGAATTAAAAAAAAAAATCATATTTTATTGTTCACTAAAGAAGGGTTCGGTGAATGCGCATATGAAACTGGTGGGCTTCGGTACCTCCAACAAGGTTAAGAACCACTGCTGTAGAGGTTTTGTTTTTGCATTTTAGCATTTGCTTAGCAATAGCAGGCTACGGAGGTTTTATTTTTATGTCATAGTATTAGCTTAACATTAGTATGCCGCATAGGTTTTTTTTTTGGATTGTAGCATAAGCTTAGTGTTATCATGCTGTAGAGGTTTTGTTTTTGATTTTTAGCATAAGCTTAGCAATAGCATGCTACGGAGGTTATATTTTTATGTTTTAGTATTAGCTTATCATTGGCATGCTGTACATGTTTTTGTTTCTTTGCATTGTAGCATTAGCTTAGCGTTACCATGCTGTACAGGTTTTGTTTTTGCATTTTAGCATTAGCTCAGCAATAGCAGGCTATGGAGGTTTTATTTTTACGTTTAGGTATTAGCTTAATACTAGCATGCTGTACAGGTTTTGATTTTTGCATCGTAGCATTATCTTAGCCTTACCATGCTTTACAGGTTTTGTTTTTTCATTTTAGCATTAGCATAGCAATAGCAGGCTAATCAGGTTTTATTTTTACGTTTAGATATTAGCTTAACATTAGCATGCTGTACAGGTTTTGTTTTTTGCATTGTAGCATTAGCTTAGCGGTATCATGCTGTACAGATTTTGTTTTCGTGTTTTAGCATTAACTTGAAATTAGCACGCTGCACAGTAACCCTGTCCGTTTGAGGTATTTGTACCTTCCACCCAGAAAGAAAATCATTCATAGAATTCTGTTCTGTTGATTATTACTGTTTGAAGGTGTTTTGTTTGGAAAAAAAGATGCTAAATTGTCTGAAGTAACATTAGCCTGTGACTTTTGACACGTCAAAACACTCTTTTCAGCCAAGTTTACTCAAAATAAACCTGCAAACTAGTGAAAATGAGTGAAACACAAACTTTAAATGATTTGTTTTTTATAGTTTTTATCTGAAGGTCGGTCCATTAATAAAATGTCCGCTATAAACCGTGGCAAAATAAAATTGGGGACCCCTGTTGCCAAGATTCTGTTTTTTCCTGGGACACGAGTGTCAAAAAGTCTGTTGTGTTAACGACACTTGACACACAGAAATCCGACTTCCTGCCCCGGTCGTGAAGCAGGAGGCGCGTCAATCATCTGACACTCGGTCCAGCAGCAGATCATTCGAACCTGTTCACTCAGTGACGCCCAACAGTCGAGCAGGTATTCAGACAAAAGTAGTCGTCAGAGGAGGTCGAGCGATGACGGCCGAGGCCCGGGGGGGAGACAGAAGGGGGAGGTTAGGGAGGGAAAAACAAAGAGTCAACTGTGTCAGACACAAGCTTCCTTCCTGTTGGACCGCGAGGTCATCAACATCAGAGCCCCCCTACACACACACACACACACACACACACAAGTGTGATGTAAGAAGTGGGGGGGTCGTCTGTGTTCATTGTGTTACTGTTACATGCGTTGACAGACACTTCTTGTTTGTGTTGTTGTTTGTAAATTCATGAGTAACTTCAGTCATGACTCTGCGATTTATTCACTTTTATTTCTATGACCCGGTGGATTATTTTACATGTGGGTCAGCGAGTCCCCCCCCCCCAGAGGTTTGCCTAATCCAGAGGTGAGGAGTTTGTGGAGCTGCTGAAGACCCAGATCTAAACTGGGCCGGGCCACTCCCTGCCCCACTTCCATTCATTCCGAGCCGCCTCAGACCAGTTTGAAAAGTGGCTCAGCAACCACGAGTCGCTCCTCACGTGTCAGGCCTTCGTCTTATCACAACTCACTTATGAACCCTCAGCGCCAGGAACCTTCCTCCGACCTCTCCACCTGGACTGAGAGGTGGGGGGGGGGACACCCTGGAAAGCTCTGTGCCGAGCATGAACGATTCAGACAGAAGCACAATCTCAGCACCTGTAGTGCGTCATGTAGCGAAGAGCGAACACGCTCCAGGTGATCCAGGTAACACGAGAGGTTCTGCTCTGTTTGCTCGAGAAAAACACGTCGTGACGTCCGTCCACCTCCCTCTCCACCTCCCTCTCCACCTCCCTCTCCACCTCCCTCTCCACCTCCCTCTCCACCTCCCTCTCCACCTCCCTCTCCACCTCCCTCTCCACCTCCTCCCCTCGAGGTTCCCGCTCACACTGACCTACTTTCCTGACCTGTTTTGTGAGCTCAAGTGCAGCAACAGTTCAAGTCTCAGAGGAAGAAGGTGGAAGCAGAAGAACTTGTAGGAGGAAGTGTCATGTGGGTTACGATCCTGATCACTGTTACCAGTGATCTGATGTTATTACCGGGCGTTCACACCGTCGAGTCGTTATCTTCGTGACCTTGTTTTTAACATGTTTACGGGATTTTTCTTTTCTAAAATGATTGTATGAGCGGAACAACAGCATGCCGTAGAGATTCTGTTTTTGCATTTTAGCATTTAAATTAAAATAAGGTTGATGTGGGTCTTCAGCACAGACGGAATTGTATAAAACCTGTAAAGGTTTGTTATATTATTCTTCAATAACTGATATATATTAGTTTAGTATTTGAAAGATGGACAAGTTTTTGCATTTTAACATTAGGTTAATGTTAGCATGTTACTGCATTTTTTTTTTTTTTAGTTTTAGCATTAGCTTGATGTTTGCATGCTGTAGAGGTTTTGTTTTTGTGTTTTAACATTAGGTTAATGTTAGCATGTTACTGCTTTTTTTTAGTTTTAGCATTAGCTTGATGTTAGCATGCTGTAGAGGTTTGTTTTTGTGTTTTAACATTAGGTTAATGTTAGCATGTTACTGCTTTTTTTTTTTTTAGTTTTAGCATTAGCTTGATGTTAGCATGCTGTAGAGGTTTGTTTTTGTGTTTTAACATTAGGTTAATGTTAGCATGTTACTGCTTTTTTTTTAGTTTTAGTTTTAGCATTGGCTTGATGTTAGCATGCTGTAGAGGTTTTATTTTTGTGTTTTAACATTAGGTTAATGTTAGCATGTTACTGCTTTTTTTTTTAGTTTTAGCATTAGCTTGATGTTAGCATGCTGTAGAGGTTTGTTTTTGTGTTTTAACATTAGGTTAATGTTAGCATGTTACTGCTTTTTTAGTTTTAGCATTAGCTTGATGTTAGCATGCTGTAGAGGTTTTGTTTTTGTGTTTTAACATTAGGTTAATGTTAGCATGCTATAGTGGTTTATGGCATTAGCTTAACATTAGCATACTGTAGAGGTTTTGTTTTTGCGTTTTAACATTAGGTTAACGTTAGCATGCTACAGGGTTTTGTTTTGTTTTCGTTTTAGCATTAGCTTGATGTTAGCATGCTGTAGAGGTTTTGATTTTGCGTTTTAACATTAGGTTAATGTTAGCATGCTATAGTGGTTTATGGCATTAGCTTAACATTAGCATGCTGTAGATGTTTTGTCTTTGCGTTTTTAACATTAGGTAAAGGTTAGCATGCTTTAGCGGTTTTGTTTTTGCGTTTTAGCATTAGCTTAATGTTAGGCTGTAGAGGTTTTGTTTTTGCGTTTTAACATTAGGTTAATGTTAGCATGCTATAGTGGTTTATGGCATTAGCTTAACATTAGCATGCTGTGGATGTTTTGTCTTTGCGTTTTTAACATTAGGTAAAGGTTAGCATGCTTTAGCGGTTTTGTTTTTGTGTTTTAGCATTAGCTTAATGTTAGCACTCTAGCCGTTTTTAGCATTTGATTAACATTAGTATGCTATAGAGGTTTTATTTCTTAATCTTAGCACTAGCTGAACATTAGCATGCTGTAGATGTTTTGTAGCGGTTTTGTTTTTTGCATTTTAGCATTGGCTTAATGTTAGCATACTGTAGAGGTTTTCTTTTCGCCTTTTAACATTAGGTTAATGTCAGCATGCTATAGTGGTTTTGTTTTTGCGTTTTAGCATTGACTTAATGTTAGCATGCTATAGCAGTTTTGTTTGTGCATTCTGGCATTAGCGTGTTCACTAATGTGTCCCTGAGATGAAGTAGTTTAACTTTGCGTTGTTCTCTGGTTCTGTGAGTTTGTGAACTAGTTTCCACCGCGTGTTATCAATTAATGTTACGAGGAAAGAAGGAATTCAAGTTTACATGTGAAGCTTGTTTTCTACTTTTGAAAACTGTGGTTTCTTCCCACAGCGTCACTGAAGTGTAGCAGAAAAGATGAAACAAACTGAACAAACTTTACAAGGTGGAAGATAAAAATGGTAAAATTGTTTTCATCTTCGACATCTGTTGCTAACGATAGTGAGTCCAAGATGTTCTAGTGTTTGCATGTTTCTGGGTCAGTGAGCGCACCAGTCGTGTCGGTGGAACAAACAAAAGATTATTCATTCAGTAAATATTCTACCGATAATTACTAATGGTGCCAACCAAACTGAACTTTCTACACACTGCCCTATTTAGTGTCGGCGGAACTGTCGCTATCATGTTTCAATTCAAGGTCAATGACACCATTTTTTAAAGGAATCGACGCTTGAGTCCTTTGGCTGGGCGGCAAAGCATGGTGGTAGAGGCTCGGGTCAACTTTACTAACAAGGATGTTTTTTTTTTGTATTGTAGCATAAGCTTAGTGTTATCATGCTGTAGAGGTTTTGTTTTTGATTTTTAGCATAAGCTTAGCAATAGCATGCTACGGAGGTTAGAATTTATGTTTTAGTATTAGCTTAACATTGGCATGCTGTACATGTTTTTGTTTTTTTGCATTGTAGCATTAGCTTAGCGTTACCATGCTGTACAGGTTTTGTTTTTGCATTTTAGCATTAGCTCAGCAATAGCAGGCTATGGAGGTTTTATTTTTACGTTTAGGTATTAGCTTAATATTAGCATGCTGTACAGGTTTTGATTTTTGCATTGTAGCATTAGCTTAGCTTTACCATGCTTTACAGGTTTTGTTTTTGCATTTTAGCATTAGCATAGCAATAGCAGGCTATGGAGGTTTTATTTTTACGTTTAGATATTAGCTTAACATTTGCATGCTGTACAGGTTTTGTTTTTTGCATTGTAGCATTAGCTTAGCGGTATCATGCTGTACAGATTTTGTTTTCGTTTTTAGACATGTAACCTCCTGTGCAATGTTGAGTTTGCAAGTTTAAAGTAAATGTTGTTCAATATATACGGTTAATTTAAACGAGTAAAACACTTTCACAACTTTGCAGGTTTTATTTAATTCAAGGGTTTTTTCAGAAACTAACCCCAACATTAAATCAATGTGAAATAATATTTAAGTTACACTTATAATGTTGAGCAGTACAAACCTTAAAAAAAAGGAGAAAAGAGAAGGTTTATGTATTTAAAGGGCTGTCGATTACTTTGCATTCCCACGTCTGACCTCCTCCGTCGAGCTGAGCTCATAGCTGTTGATAATTCATCTGGAATCAATCTGGAAAATTGATGCTGGAATGTTAGGAATCGTGTTGTGAGTCAGTCAGCTTGATGTATTTTTGAATCAAACCGCTCAACAGATGGCCCGGGGGCCAAATGGAGAATGCCAGCTCATTTAAAGTGGCCCGCAGAAGCTTTTATAAACATATGACATGTCTCTTGTTCAACACTGCAGGAAACTGACCAGAAACTGTTTCCTTCAACTGAGAAAAATCTCTAAACTTAGGAAAATGTTGTCACGACATGATCTGGAGCTTGTAATCCATGCGTTTGTTTCTTCTCGTCTGGACTATTGTAACAGTTTGTTTTCATGTCTTAACAAGAAGGATCTGTCTCGCCTGCAGTTGATTCAGAACTCTGAGAGAATTCTGACCTGCTCTAGTAGAAGAACTCACATTTCTCTGATCCTTAAAACTCTTCACTGGCTTCCAGTTTCTTTCAGGATCAACTTTAAAATTCTGGTTCTTACTTTCAGAACTATTCATGGTCAGACCATCCATCAGTAGATTCTGATCCAGCCTTACACCCCAGCTCGGGCTCTGAGGTCCGTGGATCAGAATCTACTGATGGTTCCACGCACACAGTTCAGGACCAGAGGAGAGAAATCCTTCCAGGCTGTTGCTCCTAAGCTTTGGAACGATCTTCTCTCTCTTTGCTCTTGATGATCTACTAACTCCTTCAAGAAACATCTTAAGACGTTTCTATTTGTTCAGGCTTTTCCTTGATTTTCTGGAACTCCTGTTGTGTTATCAGTATTATCTTGATCTTTAAAGTATACACTTTATTGAATATTGTTTTGATTGTTTAAGCGCTTTGTGACCCTGGTCTGGAAAAGCGCTATATAAATAAAAGTTACTTACTTACTTACTTACTTATATTGGAATTAATTTCCAATAAAAACTTGATCACGTCTGACCTACAGACTCCAATCCGTCACCTCATAATCCTTGATAAATAATCTGGAAAAAATGTTCGGGAAAAGTGTTTGTGTTTGTGAGTCTTGATGTATTTTTGAAACAAAAGCTTCAAAGATCCTAATCTCTGTTAAGACTCACATTCCTGAGGCGTGAACGTTGGACTGAAATGTGTCACCGTTGCTGCTGCTGCTGCTGTGGATCAATAGAAGGAATCTCTGGTGCTGGCAGTTGGCAGGACAGTTGTGTTGTCGGCGGCAGTTATTGTCGAGGCTCAGACAGTCGCGGCAGCTTTTGTCCCGCACATAAAACCGCTGACTCACCCTGTGAAGTGGTGGTCGCTCCGGTCGATTTCGACCCTCCTGTTGACGTGTTTGCGTGGTCACGACTTAACTTAACTTGTCCTGGATTCTCCCCGCAGGGATGAGTGTGTGTCTGTGTGTAGAAGTGGGTCAGTGTGTCAACGTTGTTATATTAGCAGATTAGGTTTGAGTGACTCACGTGTCCGACTCTCACTAACATCATTAGTGTGTCGTGATCAACCCTGAAGTGAATGTTGTTCTGGACTTACTTACTTACTTATTATTATTATTCTTCTTCCTCTTCTTCTTCTTCTTCTTCCTCCTCTTCTCTGGCTGAACCAGAAGAATCAAACCTCTCATGGAGTCACTGACAGTCTTTCTTCGCCACCGATTCATCAGTTTTTCTGATAAATTGTTCCTTAGAAAAGTTTTTATTCCATTTAATAATGTGATTTGTAGGTGAAGTGTATCGGTGGCATCAGGATATTGAATGGATGAATTTAATAAGGTGAAGGGTTGAAATATTGAAAGGTTTATTTTGTTTATTTTCAATACTTAAATGAGAAAAAAAAAAGTTTTACACATAAAGTTGGTCTTTCTTATTCCAATAATTAAAAAAACAAGTGTTCTGAATTTAATATTTTTTCATTTGTAGCCTTTTAAATTCAATATCATTTATTTTATAAATTGAATTTAAAAGGCTTTGAATACATTTTATTTTTGAATAATTAGAATTTGGAATATCAAACTCTGAGTGAAAAAGGAAAAGATTAATTTATTTTAAAAAACATACAAATTTTAAATAAATAAATACAGAATCTATTGAATTAAAAAATAATAAATAATCAAAAGGTTTAATTAGACTTTGTAGGTTTAAAGAGTTTCTCACAATGAAGTTATTGTGATGAAAGTGAATTTCGTGTTAATTTTAAATGTTAAATTCAACTATTCAATGTTTTATCACTGATATACTTCCATACATTGTTGTCTCTGTGATATGTTACCTCACAAAAAAAATCATCATCTTAAGTCCAGAATTCAAACTAATTCAATATCATGCTCAGTTGTACTTTTTATTTAACATTCATTTTTTTAATCGGCTGTTTTATTTTATTTTTGCTTATATTCATCAGCCACACCCTTGAAACTAACTTAACTGGTCCATGTTTTAAAAGGTTCTCTGCCTTAAAGCTCAATCATACTCTCTTGTCCTTCTTTAATTTAATTCTTCATTAACTTTAGATTTAAAAGACACAGCGTCGACTGTTTTAAGTTGATCAGAAAGTCCTTTAATTGCTTTTTTTCGACGTATATTTCTTGGCTTCTCGTGTGTGTGTTTAACGATGAAAAGAAACACATTTTCATGATATGTCAACAATCTCTTTTTATTTTCTTTTTCAACCTTGAAATGGTTCCATCCACGAACATTAGTGTCCTTACATACATATTCATGTCGAAAATGAAGCGATGGCGATGAGCGACGAACACGCACCACCATCCTCGCCGCCATTTTTTTTTTTTCTTTCAATCTTTTCATAGAAACCATCAGTAAAACCACAAACATTACTGAGTAATACACACGGGAGCAAAATACATGTCATCACGGTTGAGTGAGTGGGGGGGCGGGGGGTTACAGACGGAACAACACCACGGTGAAAATATAAAAATAATAAAATAAACGTACAGTGTTGCTCACAGGGCATTTACATTTATACACCAACAAAAGCCAAACTAGTACATAGACAATTGGATACGAGCGGGCGATTAAAGGAAATTGAAGGTGGTAAGAATTAAATGGTCCACAAATCCGCCTCCTAAAAACCCTTTGGGTATCCAAATAGTTCTGTACACATTCTATGTTCCTGTGTTTCTTTCTACAGTGACGTGGAAATAAATACACCAGTGACGACAAGTGCGCTTGATAAATCTAAAGGGCTTGAAGCCTGCAGCAGGTGGTTTCCACCAAAAAATGTTTAAAGGCTGGTTTAAGGTTGTTTTTTTTTGACGGAGACCCGGGCCTCAAATATACAAGTCCGTTCAGTGCGAGGGCCGCGAGGACCACTTAACAATCGAGGAGTTTATGAATTTGAGTCGGGTCTTGTAGCGACAATGTGGCTTTTTTCTCACTGGTTCTCGATCGTTGAATTTTGTATCCAAATGTAGTCGAAAATATATATTTATATTACGTACATATATGCATAAGTCACAGTACTGTACAAAATCAAGTGCTTTTTAAAAAATAAAGGTGATGCAAAACTGTTTTGAGAATTAAGGAAACGAGGGAGGGGGAGGTAGGGTCCTGAAAGAGGTCTGGAACTGGATGTCGGTGCTTCTTTGGTCGAGGGGTCGTGACCCCTGTTTGCATTTGATTGGAATTAAGGCTATACACGCTTGTCTACAGTCAGATATGTACCAGAGGGTCTAGTACTGGTAAAACTCGAGCAGTTTTTGTGTTTCTACATTCTTGTTGCGATCTAATGTGCTTTTGTTGATGTCGTTTTTATGAGAACAATATATAAAAAAAAAAAAAAGCCGGTCGTTCCATCCTTTCCTCTCATCACGTTAACAAAAGTGCTTCTGTAAGTACGGAGAGGACGTAAGAAAAATGAGTCTGTACAATATATACAACTATGATACATTCCTACAAGCCTTTTTTTTTGGTGACATTTTTTAGGGAGTAGAAAAAAGCCCCAACTTCTTGTCCCATGAGTGGTTTTAGAAAGTCGGGCGAAGGCATGACGGCAGGTCGGTTACACAAGAGGCATTGTCTTTTTTAAAAAAAAGAAAAAAAAGCACGAGAGGTGCTGACAAAGTGTCACTTTAATCTTGTAACTTGTTTTCGCGTCCACCTGTTTCCTCCTTGTCTCACCGCGTCAGCTCCCCGGCTGCCCCGTGTCTCGGGGTCTCGTGTCTGAGGTTCTGCTGGGGCGGCAGCGATAGGTAGGGGTGCTGGGGGAAGGGCGGCGGCGTGGCCGACGGCGGGCAGGATGGGGATTCTTGGCCGGAGCAATGGCCGCCGCTGCTGCTCATCGCCCGGTGTTTGAGTCTGAGTTTGTGGGGCAACGCCGTGCCCTTGACTTCGCCTTGCTGGTCCCGAGCCTGGCCCTGAGAGCAGACCTGGTGGAGCATGTGGCTGCTCGCGTCCGAGGAGGTGGACGACGGCGACTCGTCTTCGTCCGTCGACGCCTCTTTGTCCGAGCTCCGGGGCTCCCCGTCGCTGGACATGGTCTCTTTGCCGGACGACCTGGACTGGCTCCTGTAGTAGGCGTCGCTCTGCGGGCCGCCCTCGTAAGTCAGGACGGGAGGCTCTTCGTCTTGTGCGCCGTGGTAGGAGGGAAGGCGCTGCTGGAGATGTTGGTACAGGTGCGAGTGGTTGGCTCGGAAAAGCTCTTGGGCTGACTCCTGCTCCTTTCTCCGCTGGGTTTGGCAGGATCTGTACGCCACTCCGTCCCCCTCCTCGTCTTCTGACAGGTCTTTCGCTTGAGCGTCCAACGACCCTCTGCCGATGTGCTTCTGGGAACCATGCAGATCGACTTCCTGGGACCTCGCCAGGTTGTCCAGAGTGGCACTGCTACTGGACCCGTAGAGGATGACGCTCCTCTGGGCGGCTGGTGGGTGAGCGGCCGGCGGGACAGTCTCCGGGTGTTGTTGGCGAAGGTGCTGCTGTTGCTGGCTGAGATAGGCGGCCTCGAGCTCCTGAGAGTGCTGCTGCAGCTGGTGATGCGTGGACACGGACGCCAGGCTGCGGTGGATGTTGAACATGATCTGGGTGGTGGTTCCGTTGGTGATGTCCATCTCCAGCCGGTCTCCTTCTTCCTTGATCTCGAAGGGGACGGGCTCGGGGCTGTCCCTGGACGAGCCGTCGGACATGTCCGACAGAGAGCCTCGCGGGGAATACTTGGCCATCTGCCGGCCCGACTGCTCCGTCTCCGAGGAGTCCGAGTTCATCATGACCTGAGAACTCGTGGAGTAACCGCTGGAGTAGTACTGAGAGGAGGAGGACGAGGAGGAGCCTCCGTTCACCACGTTGCCTCCGCCGATCTGCTGGCTCTTCTCGATGTACGAGGCCGTGGTGATGAGGCCGAAGCGCAGCTTCAGCTGCAGCAGCTCGGTTTTGAGTCTGACGTTCTCGTCGTTCAAGGCCATGACGCGGTTCTCCAGGACCATGTCGTTGAGACGCCGCTTCTCCCGCGAGCGCTTGGCCGCCTCGTTGTTCTTCCGCCGCTTCTCCCAGTAGGAGGCGTCCTTCTTCTCGTCGGAGATGAACTCGCGCTTCTTCCTGCAGGACATGTTCTGTTTGGGCTTGACGAGACGACCTATGCGACCGGGGGTCCCCGGGATGGACTCCTCATAGCTACTGAAGGTCTCCAGGCAGTCGAGGTTGTTCCCTGAGTTGGACAGTGTCAGACCTTCCATTCTGGTCGACTGGCAGCCAGTTTTAAATGTTTTCTGGGGATGTGTTTTGGGTCAGAGGTTTGTTGACGTGTCGTTCTTTGTATCTTGAGCTCAGCTACGGACTTATGTGTCCAGCTTAGCCAGAAAGATCAAGAACAGCTGAAGTTCGGTGACGGACACCCTCATTTATCCACGTGAGGTTTCACCACGAAGAATCCTGGACCAGGGTCGTTTTTCCCTCTTTCTGGTGAGCTGTTCCAAGGCTCAGCACAACAACGACACGTGGAGCTAAGCTGGCGCTGAAGTGTGTCCCAGATCTCTGTTCAAACAGCCGGGATGTAGGTCGACCCGTCTACCTCGCGCCGTCAGTCTCTCGGGGAGGTTTGGCTCTCGCTCGCTCTCATCCGTCTCTCCTCGAACAGATGAAACGCTGCGCAGATAAAAAAAGACGGGAAAAGACACGTTAATCCATGTGGACCACTGGTGTTGCATTACTCATTCTTACTGAGGCTTAAAATACTTTTTAGGTCGTCCCCCCCCCCCCCGGTCTCTCCGTTTTGAGTGATCAAAGCTCGTGTCCCAGCAACAGTCGCTCGCTCTCTAGTGTTTGACTGAACCAGTCGTCCCCCCCGGCAACCGGCGAGTTGGTCCTAGACGTTCCCCGTCTGACCTCTATTCCCCGGCTATTGATCTTGCTCTGTCTGGAGCCTCTGACCTTTAACCCCTAGCCAGACATGCTGATGTTGACTTTTTCGTGACGTAAACGCCGGTCGCCGGGTTCGTCGCCCTTTGAATCCGACCCGACCTCACGTTCAGCAACGGGAACCAGAAACACAAAAGAGCTGAAACAAGCGCATGTTGCAATCCCACCTGAAACCTGATCCCAGGGACTGTTTTGGTTTTTCCCTGTCGGGTATTGTGGGGCCAGACAGTGAGTCAGTGGCTCTGACTGTCTTTTAGAAATCATAAGGACCAATCTACTTTTTTTTTTTTAACTTTATTTAAACACCCCTGAACTGCAACCCCCGCCCACCTCGTGTTCATCCGCAAAGGAATGTGGTTCAGAATTCTGCGCCAAAACAACCCGATGCCAAATCAATGATGCAGAGTTGAGCAGATAAGGCAAAACAAAGGCAGTGCAGGTCAAAGATAAAGAGGCTGAGATTAGGCCAAGAGATTTGGGGAGAGGGCGGTACAGCGGGGGGGGGGCACAGGAGGTGGAGCGTCGGTAAATATAGGTCAAGGGCCTCCTGGAAAGTCTGCAACATGAGGCAGGAACATCCTTGTCGTTCCACATGGTTACAAATGTCACTTAAAAATGAACTGATAACAAGGATTCTATAATAACTCAACGCTAGGTCATCCTCTTATGGCATAAATGACATGTGGGTCAACTGAACCTATGATACATCTTCACCACAGCTTCACAACAACAACATCTCTGTGGCTTTTTAATGATTCAATAGTTATAATTTGTCATAATTAAGTGACCGCTCCTTTTATTCAAACTGTTAGAAATTCCAGCGTCGTTACGAGGCCCAGTCAAGACGTCAGGAAACCTGTTTGTTTTCTTTCGCTCTCAAGCGACATCACACTCCTTTTAACAGGAAACGGAATGTGGGTCACTAGGTCACATTTTTAATATCGACACAAGACACTTCCTGATAAAATTAAATTGGGTCACTTGGTGGTGCAAGTAAACAAGTGTTTGTTTGTCTCAAAAAAGGGAAGTGGTGCTCAGTGAAGTATCAGCTGAACACTACTTTAAATAAATAAGTATGTTCTGAGCTACTTCTTCTGGACCTCTGCAGGAACAGGAACCTTCCTCAGGTGTCATCGTGTCACGGCCCTTGAGTTTAATTGAATCGCCCCTGGATTCAACCGCATAAGTTGCGACGTTCAAACAAACCCTAAAACTGCTAAAAATGGTGTAACATCTGTTGCCTCACATCTGCTGTAAGAGTTACTCAACATCTGCACTCCTGGGTCACACCACAACCAGATCCCCATCTGGACCCATAATCTCATTATCTAGCCCCCCCCTCCCTCACATTACGCAACAACCATCCTCTATACGTATAGATTCCAACCAAAATTCTGAGCCGAAATCAGACGACATCTTGATGACCCAGTTCTGGACGGAAACTTTTTTTTTTCGTGAGTCACAGTCTTGATTTTTTTCCCACCTGACCGTGTAGTTCAACGTCAAACTCCCGACATGTGCCTGAGCCGAGGAATCAGTCCAGAGACTTTTTTTTTTTTCCCTTCGGCGTGTCCTACTGACCCAGAAACCGACCGCTCCTCCGTCAACACTGCAGGGCTCGATTCAAATTTAGGTCAGTGGCGAAAAAAAAAGTGATCGGGATAACAAACCGGAAAAATAAACATTGGGGCGTGTGCCGTTTAAATATAGCGGACAAAGAATCAATGTGAGAAGAGGGGGTGCGGGGGGGGGACTGGAACTGTTGTTGTTGCATCAATAGAAGGAATGTGTCACCGTGGCAACGGGAAAGTGGGAAAAACAGACAAGAGTAGCCAATCGTATCCCTTTTCTACTCAACTAGTATCTTGACATGGTTAAGAGATAAATATGAAAACAGAAGGACAGGGATTGACGTCAGCACCTCATATCTCTCTCCTCGCGAGGATGAGACGACGAACTCCAGGATCGAATCCAAAAAGATCTTTGTTTTCTCATGAACGTTTCTCTCTCGAAACAATCCTGCTCTGAGTCACAAGGCCTACTTCTTCTGCACCCTGACCTACTTTACTCTCCGATTCATCATATTTCCCGCACGTGTTCTCCGTGGCACTTGTGGAATGACGGTTAAAAAAATCCCTTTCGATCGGAACGGGGGCCCTCGGGGGCCACGATGGTCTAAATGTGGAAACAGTGGATTGAGTTCAAAACCCTGCACGTGTTGCACGGAGAATTTTTTTTTTAATAGGGAATAAGGAGCAGCCCTGAGAACAGGACGACAAATGATGAAACTCCTGAGCCCAAATACAGCCCAGATCCTGGGAAGAATGTGAAGCTTGGCACGTGGTGGAAGGTTTTTTTTTTAGGGGGAAGGTTGTGGCATGGGTGGGGTTTTCACAAAAAAGGCAAGAGTGTGTGTCAAGAACATGGGCGGCCCCGCCAGCAAGGTGGAGTCCTGTTTAAGTTCCAAGAAACCATATCGACCTCTTGAGAAGGAAGGAAAAAAAAAAAAAGGCTGAGAGGAGTCGGTCCATGTGTTCCATCAGTCACATGCGCTCCCCTGCCCTACTAAACGCTGTAATTGTACAGCCGGCTGCAACGAAAAAAAAAAAACCCGCAGCACAATAACAAAGAATGACCCTCGTTTATTATCGTCAACACAGCGCGGCGGAGAAAGTGGATTCGACAACAAAAATAGTCAGGATCTTCTTTTGTCCTGGGTTTGTTCAGGTGGGGTGGGTGGGTGGGGGGGGGGGTTCATTCCAGCGGCGGGTCGTGCAGACCCCCAAACACACACACACACAGACCCCTCCCACAGGACTGATGTGACCTACATTTGCAGCTGGCATAGAGACCCAGTGTGTGCGCCAACCAATTGGCTGCCAGCGCCATGCTGCAGAGCTGCTGCTGCATATAGACCCTGGATTGCATAATCTGCTGTTCTTTTATCCGTTTTAATTATTTCATTTTCTCATTATGCAACACTCTATAACCTCTTATGTGAACGGTTAGTCATGAGTAGTATGTGGTCATATATATATATATATATATATATATATATATATATATATTTGTGTGCACTGATATTATTGACAATTTAAATACAATTTATAGATTATTTTTATTCTATATTTTTGGTAAATAAAAAAAATCTACGTCTTAAAGTGGCAAATATATATTTGACACAACAAAGATATTCTTAAGTATATATTTTTTATTAAGAGTAAGTTTTAGATTAATAACGTGTTTTTTGGTTTTTGCTATATGAAATATTACAACATTTATGCTAGTTTTATTATTTCCTCTCATCGGATTAAAAGTTTAGCAACTAGCAATTGCTAGTTAGCAAACCCTAGTGATGTAAGACTTTTACTTGTTTTGTTTTAGTTTTAATTGCTAAATGCTAATGCGGCTAATCAAATTGAAAATGCTAGCATTACTATATAACATGAGTTGCGCCTCATGCTGTGTGTTAGGTTTGTGCTAACGTGACTAATGCTAAATCTAGTGCTATATTATAAACCACAATAAATCACACGAATATCTAAAAAGTCAATGGTGTAACTTGAATTTACCTGGTCCAGGTGAGTTGATAAAAAAAAGTTAACGACCACCGCTTGTTAGCTAACGGTTGTACCTAAGATACATTAGTCGCTATTTTGCTTTAGCAAGTACGCCAGTTCTCGTTTAGTGAAATTAGTTTCGAGAAATGAAGTCATAATGTAGCCGCGAAGCTAGCCGTTAGCTTGTAGCATTGTTAGCTAATGTGGATTTAATTTATAGTTGAATTATGAAGAAATATGTTTTGTTATTATTACTTTGCTTGTTTGAGTTGTTGTAGCTTAACAATGCTAACATGACACAAATGTATTAATAATTAAATATACAGTCTTCAGGTCAAAAAAATACATGATCTGTAATAATATTGTAATAATACTGCATTAATGTGTACTAAGCCAAAGAAAGGATTTCCTCCCCGAAGTCAAACGAATACAAATATGACACAAAAACTCAAGTATGTTTCTGGGTCTCAGCAGCTTCAAGTTCAATTCCAGGACAACAGAACCACCATCGCCCCCCAACACACACACACACACACACACACACACACACACACACACACACACACACTACCCATGTCTCTCCCCTCGCGCCTCCTTTGTTGCTCCGTGTGACACATCGCGAGCCGTCCCGGCTACCCCGGGCAACACGCGCCTTCCCATCGCTATCAACCCCTCGCTTCACCTGCCGAGACACTGACCTAGTTCTGGTCCAGATGTTCGATCACCACCGGGTGGATGTTCTGAGGGTCAGAAGGACGTGTGTCCAGAGGAGCTCCGCGCGGGGACGTGTTCGCTGATCCGGGGTCGGTTGAAGAGTAACCTTTACAAAGAGCTGCTGCTACACGTGACGCGCAGAAGTGTGTCCGCGATCTGCTGCGTGGGACTTTTCCAGCTGGATCTGTAGCCTACTAACCCACAGACAACACTGCTCTCTGGCGCCCGCTCACGACCGCGGCGAGAACTGCAGCTCAGCCGCAAAACCAGCCCCAGTAATAACAATTATTATTACTTAAGAATTATAGGTTATATTATAACTGTCTAGTCAAGTTATTGATTCAATTATTCTCATTATTTGTTGTGTTATAGAAATCAATGAATCATAATAATACTATGTTTTAGTGTTTAAAGTACTTAGATTTTAAATAAAAAGTAATTTAAAGCTTTGAATAATTTACTATTTAGGAAAAAGTTGATTCATAATGTAAAATATTTAAAAAATAATAGAAATAGAGGTGAATTTAAGGTGTTATGTTTATGATGTTCGTTAAGTGTTAAAATAATAGTAAGTAAGTATGTCATTTTTATTTATGTAGTGCTTTTCCAGACCAGGGTCACATAGTAGTAGTAATAATAATAGTTTAATAATGTTGAATTAATATTAACACACTGTAGTAAAATTAATTATTATTTGCAAAATAAAATGACAAATCGACAAGTCCGGAGGAAACTGGAGTACCAGGAGGAAACCCTTTCAGTCGAAGCCAAAACCTTTCGACCCACATGTGAGAATCCAACTCGCGACATTCATCTCAGTTCAACGACTCTCTTCACCAACTGCCAGAGTGCCCTTGAGCAAGACGGCGAACCTCGCCAGGATGTTACAAGTCGCCCCCCCACTGTAGCTCGACAACACAACAACAACACAACAACAACATGGTGGTCACAGTGATGGTGTCTCACCTGTGCAGGTGTGATGTCCTCCAAAGAGCATCGGTGTGGTTTACCTCAGGTGACAACAGTGAGCAGAGTGACGACGGCGTTGCTTGTTTTCAGAGAAGCTACTCCTCATTTGCTCCGAGTCCTCCCTCACTCTAGACCTCCCTCCCTTTCTCTCTCTCTCTCTCTCTCTCTCTCCCTCCCTCCTCTCTCTCTCTCCCCTCCTCTTTCGCAGACTCCCTAAATGTATGTTAGTAGGTCAGCTGTTGCATAACAGGAGCTCTGGTGCCGTGTCACGTTTTTCTGTTTCCCCCTCCCTTCTCCTGCGTTGACGGAGGGGGGGTCAAGAGGAAGTGAGAGCAGGAACAGGAAGTGGAAATCCTTTAAAAAAAAAGGTGTGACCCTGGAGGCTGCAGGTGTCCCGTAATAGTCCAGAAGTTGAGTCTGAATCTCTATAAATGTTCCGGGAGGGAGTGATAGACGAGAAGGCTCTTCTGAAGATAGACTCACACGGCTACACAAACACTGACACAACATGATTGTCTGAGGGTCGCGGGGGCAGCATTTAGAACCAAGAGGTCCAGACTCTACTATCCCTCTTTCTTATTGGCTCTTCTGCATAGTTATTTTATTGTTTACAGTTCAATGAAGTTTGTTTAGAAAGTGAAAGCAGTTACAACTGAGGACGAGAGGATACAGTGACTCCAGCAGCTTTTAAAGCTGATGTTTGGACATATTTTAGTTTGAAAACAAGTGAAAGCAGTTACGACTGAGGACGAGAGGATACAGTGACTCCAGCAGCTTTTAAAACTGATGTTTAGACATAATTTAGTTTGAAAACAAGTGAAAGCAGTTATGACTGAGGACGAGAGGATACAGTGACTCCAGCAGTTGTTGAAGCTGATGTTTGGACATATTTTAGTTTGAAAACAAATGAAAGCACTTACGACTGAGGACGAGAGGATACAGTGACTCCAGCAGCTTTTAAAACTGATGTTTAGACATAATTTAGTTTGAAAACAAGTGAAAGCAGTTATGACTGAGGACGAGAGGATACAGTGACTCCAGCAGTTGTTGAAGCTGATGTTTGGACATATTTTAGTTTGAAAACAAATGAAAGCACTTACGACTGAGGACGAGAGGATACAGTGGACTCTGGAGCAGCTTTTAAAGCTGATGTTTGGACATATTTTGGTTTGAAAACAAATGAAAGCAGTTACGACTTCGTCAAGAGTCATGTGGTCTGTAAATACTACAACACCAGAGTCAAGTACTCGACAATAATACACATATATCCTCGTTACTACAGTATTACGATATATCGTTGACCCCTGTATTGTGATACGCATCAACAGATTCCTGAAAATACATGTATTTGTTTACGATAAACAAGATACCGCGGAGCAGAGAAGGAGCAGTTTGTGTTTATCTGGCTGTTATCTCGGCGTTGAACCGACGCGTCTGGAAACTCGCCATCAGGCTGAGATCCAGTGTTTGGTGTCAACGTGACGTCGCACGTGTCCGAGATAAACTGCTTTTATGTCCCTCTGACCGTCAGGAGCTTTTATTTAGTTGTTGTTTCGTCGTGTGTGTTTTTATTGTTTTATTGTTGCTATAATGACGCGTTTGTCAGTCAGTGATGGAGGTGACACACTTATGTCATGTTGTGTGCTACTTTTACACACAAATGTATACCTACATCGATACACACACGCATACACATATTTACACACACAGAATACAAACGCATTAACACAAATGCACACAGACACAATCAAACGCACATATAGACACGCTAAAATCATACAAACACACGCCGTAAACACATATAGACACATACAAATATATAAACGCACACATGCATTTTCACAAATACAGACACACACAAACCTAGAAACTTACACACACACACACACACACACAAACACATACACATTAAAGCACACATGCTTAAACACATATATACACAAGCATACACACATGCACACACACAGAATACAAACACATTAACACACAAATGCACACAGACACACTCAAACGCACATATAGACACACTAAAACCGTACAAATACACGTCATGAACACATATAGACACACACACACACACACATAAAAGCACACATGAATATACACAGATACATGCATATTCACACACATACACATATATCTATACACGCGTACAGACACACACATTCATATAATCACACAATTGCACACACTCAAATAAACACACAAACAAACCTACGCACACATACATCCACACAGATACACATACATAGACACACATATAAACACACAAGCAGACACACTAATGCACAAGCACACATGCACAAACACACACATGCACAAACACACACATGCAAAAACGCACACTATTACTTTCTTCTTGTAAAGCGTCTTTGCGTGTCACAATATATAAACGACGTTTATTATTTATTATTATTATAATTATTACGTACAATATTTGAGTGTGAATCTGAGAGGAACAGGTGATGCGTTCAAAGACACAAATGTTTCCACCAATGTTGATCTGTGTGTGTTGCATTATTACAGTAGCAAATCAACTTGTCATCGTTCTGCTGGACCACTGTTGTGTAACCTCTGCTCAGGTCCACCAGTTGTTCATGGTCTCGGGTCCGTCCCGTGGACTCCACGCGGTCAGATCTCACCTGGAGCAGCAGTCGCTCTACTCTGAGTTCCTCATAAATCCCACAGCTTCGTTTTTGATCACCATCCCACTTCTGACGCCACACAGGAGTGAACATTGAAAACAGTCACTAATCCAAGAAGAAATGACTTTTCTACTTTTATAACATGTTGAAGTGTGTGTGGTGACGTTTGTGTGTGTGTGTGTGTGTGTGTGTGTGTGTGTGTGTGTGTGTGTGTGTGTGATGCACACACGCGCATCACATGGTCACAGGAAGTACTCGAGACTCACTCGAACGTCACATAATAACTGATATTCTTAACACACTTGTGTGTTACGTGAACTAAAAGGAGGTGAAGTGTATCTTTTCTCTCCTCCATTTCATCCATCCTTCACTTTCCACCACATCAGCACCTTCTTTTGTGAACTTGAACGCCCCTCCCCCCCCTCTCTCTCTCTCTTCCTCACTCTCTCTTGCACCCCTTCTTATCCGCACCCAAACATATCCCCCCTTTCCTCTGATGTCTGCCAGCGTTCCTATGGCAACTGTCGCAATGCCTGCCTAGCAACAGGCGTGATCCCTCTCAGAGAGGTAAAAAGATGGGGTGGTGGGTAGATTAAGGGGTGAGGGAAGGAAGGGGTGTATCGGCAGCAGTAGTTTCTTTGAATTCAATTGACACTGAAAATGTTTATTTATACATTTGTTATCCAGCAACTACTGTCATGGCAACTTAATGAATCGTGTTCTTGACTCTTTGTCTCAGTGTCTTCATCACTGATCCTGCTGTGGAACTAAACCAGTGGCATTTTCAATTAATTTTGGATTTTCTTAAGCATTTAAGTGTCATTTTAATAATTAGATTGAATCATTCCTATATTGAAAGGTTGAAGTTTGTGTTTAATTTGATAATTCAATAAATAGTCTAGTGAAAATGTATGCTGTTAACATTTTAATGTTCAATTCAAAAGGCTTTGAATAAAAAAGAATATTGGATTCAGTAATTGCTTTTTTAAATAACTGGAATCTCAAAATCCATTCATTCAACAATCTCAACTTTATAATATTAAGAGGTTAAAATGCATTTAAAAAAATGCAATACTTAGAAGTACTCAAAACAACAAAATCTCAATGATAATTAGAAAAAAATAAATCAGAGTTTCCACAATTAAAATGAGATGGATGGATGGATGGATGGATGGATGGATGGATGGATGGATGGATGGATGGATGGATGGATGGATGGATGGATAGATAAATGTGGATGGATGGATGGATGGATGGATGGATGGATGGATGGATGGATGGATGGATAAATAGAGATGGATGGGTGGATGGATGGATGGATGGATAGATAAATAGAGATGGATGGGTGGATGGATGGATGGATGGATGGATAGATAAATAGAGATGGATGGATGGATGGATGGATGGATGGATGGATGGATGGATGGATGGATGGATAGAGATGATGGATGGATGGATGGATAGATAGAGTTGGATGGATGGATGGATGGATAGAGATGGATGGTGAAGGATAGATGTGGATGGATGAATGGATAGCTAGAGATGAATAGATAGAGATGGATGGATGGATGGATGGATGGATGGATGGATGGATGGATGGATGGATGGATGGATGGATGGATGGATGGATAGAGATGATGGATGGATAGAGATGATGAATGGATGGATGGATATGGATGGATGGATGGATGGATAGAGATGGATGGATGGATGGATAGAAATGGATGGTAAAGGATAGATGTTGATGGATGAATGGATAGCTAAAGATGGATGGATGGATAGATGGATAGCGATAGATGGATGGATGGACTTACTTGTTTTATCCCTCTGGAGATCTCCTTCTGGAAATTCGATTTTCAGTACACAGACGATAGTTTCATAAAAAAGTGCAAATAAAGAACAAGGACAATAATAAAGATTATGGATCACAGAAAAAGATACAAAGATTAACTAACTTAATACATCCTTTCACTGAACTTCCATATAAGTAAGTAAGTAAGTAATACCTCCACCAACAAGCTAATCAGCCGGGCTAGTTGCTAGTTAGCAACATTAGCTCTTGAAATGTTAACTTTTAAGGCATTAGCAAAAGCTTTAATTTGTGTTTGCCTGTTGTTCTGCATGTATTTACTCCAATTTAGAGTATTTGTAATACTTTCAAATGTGCAGTCAGTCTTTTTACAAGAACATTTTTAACATCACTATGAGTTTTTCAACTGTGTAACAATTGTTAAAATGTAGAAAGAACAGAAGAACTCTAGACACACGAATATAATAATAATAAGCATAATAATAATAATGTCTGACGACTGAGATTATTTGTTTATTTAACACAGTGATTTACCTTCTCCTGGTTTATAAACACTGACCTCAAGCAACAAGCTAATTAGCCTGGCTAGTTGCTAGTTAGCAACATTAGCTTTAGCAGATTTTATTGATGTATATTCAGATGAATTTACTCGGATTTCAAGTTGTTAAAATAGTTTAAAATGTGCTGAGTCTGTTTAAATGTGAAACAAAGAGCAAAAATAAATTGATTTTTATTTGTATTTTATTACATTAAAACTCGAACAGTTAATTAATTATAAAACTTAAAAATTAATGCATTTTATGTTATTGTTGTGTCATCAACATACTGAATTGTTGAGTTCTACATTTCAAATTCTGAATTACTTAAATATTGTTTCTTTTTTCTAAGAATTGAATAATTGAATTGAATAATTTTCTATATTCAAAGGTTGAATTTTATTTTTTTTATTCGAAATAAACGATTGCTTTTACACATAGAATTGAATATTCTTATTCCAATAATTCAAAAAATAAATGTCTAAATCCAAAATTTTGGTACAATGGCCGCCGGACAATTCCGATGCTATGTAACGTGTTTCTATGTCGACAGGTGATCCAGAGATTGAGAGTCTGTTGACACTATTATACCAACATTTTTATATTGAATTTAAAAGACTACAAATTACAACATATTCTATTTACAATTTTTTGGGAAATAAAATATCAAACTCTATGTGTAAAAAATCTATTCATAACACCGTCATATACACGAGCTTCGGTCTCCAAGGCAACAAACAGACTCTGGATCATAATCCCGCAAGAATCAAACATTCTGATGATTCAACCAAAATCAAGTTCACTGGGTTGAACTGCTGCCTCTGCTGCCCCCTGCTGCTCATGTAGTGGCAGCGTTTCTCTCTGAATCTAAAACGAATATATCAGAATTTCTGATGGATTAACTTTAATTAAATTACATTTGTTTTCGATTTTCATAGCAGGAGGTTCAAAGTAGAAACATATTGAACCTAAATAGATATTAAATTAAACATACAGTTCAAATGTAAAATATAAATAATAATAATAAAATAAAATAAATAATAATGTATATATTTAAAGGTTGAATTAGTTTTTATTTGATAAATAAATTGAATAATTTATATAATTAAAGGTTGAATTATTTTTTATTTGATAAATAAATTGAATAATTTATATAATTAAAGGTTGAATTATTTTTTTTTGCATAAATAAATAAAATTAATTTATATATTTAAATGTTGAATTAGTTTTTATTGGATAAATACATTAAATAATTTAAATATTTAAAGGATGAATTCGTTTTTATTGGATAAATAAATTAAATAATTTAAATATTTAAAGGTTTAATTATTTTTTATTGGATAAATAAATTGAATAATTTATATATTATAAATTGAATTCTTTTTTATTGGATGAATAAATTAAATAATTTATATATTTAAAAGTTGAATTATTGTTTTATTGGATAAATACATTTAATCATTTTTATATTTAAAGGTAAAATTAGTTTGTTTATAAGTAAATAAAACTTTTTGAATTGGTCGTAATATAAAAAAGACTTCCAACTCCCATACATTATTATATACTGTATAGGTTATTACAGTTATTATTTTATTAGAAAATGTATTTTAATTGTGCACTGAATATTTTATATTTTTAATTTGTATTTTATTTATTTTTTATGTGCGAATATCCCAACTGTGGGAGGAATAAAGAAGTATCTTATATTTACTTTACATACGCTATAATATTTATTTAAATTCTATTCTAAGTATTTACATCCTGACCCTGAGGATCAATAAAGTTTTATCTTACCTTAAAAGACAAGTGGTTTTAAAAGTCAGAGTCAAGTTGAATATTGCAAATGTTTATTCATTTTAAATAAGAAACTCGATGCAAAACAAGTCAAAACAGAAGAGTCAGAGCTGCTGGACATGCTCGAGTCTGGACGACGCACGATTTGAAGTATTTACAAGAAGAACTCGTGGAGTCTCGCGAGATGAAAGAAACGTCATCGCTACATGTTGCTATAGAAACCGTCACAGTGTTGGGAAGTTGATGACGAGAATCTCGTCGAGATGTCGTTCACAATCTGAGACAGCAGGTGGCGTCCAAGAGCTCAACACGTCTCAGGTCTGAAGTTCACAGATTTAAAAAAAAATGTTGAAGGTGAAGAGAAGTGAGTGACGCGTTTGAGTCCAGCGGTGATGACGTCATCACGCCGCTCTGTGATTGGCTGTCATCTGGTCCGTGAAGAGCTTCTTCAGGTGAGCCACCTCCTCGCTCAGGGAGTTGAGCTGGTTCTTCAGGTGGCCGTTCTGGCTCTGGTAGCTCAGCTCGGTGTGGGGGTGGGCTGGCGGGGGCGACTCCAGCATCTGCAGCCACGGACCCTCCGCCGCCGCCGCCTCGCCCCCCGCCTTCTGAGCCTCCCAGCCCGTGGACGGGCAGCGCCGGGCGTCGCCCTCGGGCGTCTCCCCGCCGCCCTTGAAGCGCAGCTTGTGAGGAAGGTTCCTGATGGGGTCGGCGTGCTCCGTCTTCCCCGGCGAGTGGTGGAGCTCGTAGCTCAGCTCGTCCGCCCGGTGGGGCGACGACTTCCCGTCGCTCAGCCGGTCCTCGAAGAAGACGGGGCTCCCCACGCTGGACCCCCCCGGGGTGGAGAACCCGGAGTCCTCCGAGAGGTTCCCGGTTTCCCTGGACGTCCGGGTGATCACCGAGGGTCCCTCTCGGGGCAGGTAGTAGTGAGGGGTCTGGGGGGCGGCGAGCGGCAGGATGGGGGTGCTGGACGGGTCCTTGACCAGGCCGAAGCGGAACTTGAGGGCGAGCAGCTCCGCCCGGAGCCGGGCGTTCTCCTCCAGCAGGGCCAGGACCCGGCTCTCCAGGACCATGTCGTTGACGCGCCGCTTCTCCCGGGACCGCTTGGCCGCCTCGTTGTTCTTGCGCCGCTTGTCCCAGTAGCAGTCGTCCTTCTGGGCCACCGGGATGAACTCCCGCTTGCGCCGGATGCTGGACGCCACCGGGCTCTCCTTGCGCTTGACGGCGGCGCCGCGGCCCAGCAGCGAGCGGGCCAGGAGCCCGCCGGACGTCAGCAGGGACACGGCCTCGTCGGTGAAGGAGAGCGGACCCCCTGACTGGGACTCCCCCGCCTCGCCCCCTTCCTGGCCTCGCATCGACTCCTCGTCAAACATGTTTTTTTTGGGGGGATCTGCTGCCGCCTGCTGGTCAGACCTGCGCACAGCACGGAAGACGGGGTTTTAGGAGTTACGCAATAACATTACAACACAACATTATGTAACTTCATTACATCGCTCGGATGGAACTGGAGCGATTTGTACCACAACCTCAAAGACACACTGTGCTGCTCTACTTACACACACGCACGCGCGCGCGCACACACACACACACACACGCAAAAATATTTGCTGTGACAGAGTTTTAAATAGGAAACAAACTGACGTGTTATTAGTTTATGTAACACAATTCTCACCACAATTTCCTAAGAAAACAAGTTCTAATATTTTGTTGATTTATTTATATTATAAATCATTTACTTAACGACTCACGCAACGAGTGTTTTTTTTTTTTTAAATACTCGTATGACTCACTCTTTAGTGAGAAAAAACACCGTGACCTGTGACATATATATTTAACTCGGTCAACACAAGTGTCGTGTTGCGTTCAAACACAAAAGTTAATTTTAACTTTAACATAATAATCAAAAATAAATTGACATTAAATATATTTTTTAAACATAAAATTGACTCAGGATTAAATCTTTAATTAAATTAACCTTTCACCCATTTTTTTTAACGATCCTGAATCCAAACACTTTAGTAACAAACACGTAAATCTATTTAAGTAAATCATTAAAAGAAACTGAATCAACGCCGATCGTTATTACCGTAGTAACGCTGAACAACACGCACGTCTTTTGTAAACATGTCAAAAAAAGCTCGTTCTCGATGATAATGATGTTTAAAAAACAAACGTATCACTAAAGTAAATGTAAATGTAATTCGAATTACCGTAAGTGTGCTAAGAGATCTCGTGGAGGTTCTGGGTCGCGTATGACTCGCTGGTCCAGATCCGGTGTGTTGCTTCCGCGCGGTGCTGTGACTCAATATTCCTCTCCTCCTTCCTCCTTCCTTCCTTCTCTCTGCTCCACTTGGAATGTCGCTCCTCCTTTTTGTAACGCGGGGTTCAGGCCGGGACGGTCCGTGGACTCGCTTGAACCAGAGGCTTGTTTGTGCGCCACAGGCCACGCCCCCTGCTTTACTGATAGCGACGCGTCATCGTCGTCATCGTGAGATTGTGTAATTCTGCTGTAACAACAAGACTATTACGACACGCTTTTATAAAAGTACAAACCGCATATTTATTTACATTTCATTATGTTTTAAAGATGCAAGTGAGAGTAAATACAAGTTAAAACACCAGAATAATGTAGAATTAATCTTTTTATTGAAATGTTTTTTTTAAGCTTTTAATTTTTTTTTTCTTCTTGGTTATTGAATTCAATAATCTCTGTATTGAATCGTGTTTATTGAATAATAACATCGAATTATTTGTACGTTAAAACTTTGATTTTATTTAAAATGATTTCCTTAAAAAAGTATATTTAAAGGTTGATTTCCTTTATTTAATTAAATGAAAGAATTATTATACTTTTAATAAACGAATGCATTTTATTTTACACATAGTATTATTATTATTGTCATTCCAATAGTTAAAAAAATAAATGTTCTAAATTGACCGTTTTTTTAAATTTTTATTATTATTTTCTGGTGACAATATTATCGTAACATTTTGAATATGTATTGAATATACATATTAAAAAATATTAAATATCCAATTATTTTTTAATTCTTCGAATAAGAAAATCCTCTGTATAAAAAAAATCATGAATTTTATGTAACCTGTTTTTTTCAATTTAGTTATTTAAAAAAAGTCCACTTCAGTCTTTCAATATAGAAATGGTTGAATTCAACTTATCAAAAACAAATCAATAAAAAGTGTCCGCATTTGAAATGTTAAATTCAACTGGTCATTTAAACATGTCGGCATCTAACAGACGCACTAATGGCTACATTTAAGAAGTAACCTTTTTAACTCTTTACAACAAAAACAAAAAAAATGAAGCCTTACGAATTCAAGGATTAAATAAATAATATATGTTTTTCCAGTTATAAAACACACACACACACGCACACGCACACACACACACACACACACCCACACCCACACCCACACACACACACACACACACACACACACACACACACACACACACACACACACATTCAGGCACAGAACAACAAGTGAAAAAGTTCCAGAAAGCAGAAGTGTGAATGTATCATTCCAGGAACGTTCCTCTTTGGTCAAGGTTCCTACAATTGCTGAAAGTTACGGGAAAACTACGACGTCACGAGCGGAACAAGTTTTCTTATCTGGGAAGTGAGAATGAATGGTGACAGAGTGAGCCAAAACATTATGACCGCTACGCTGAGACTTGTTCGTTTAACGGACGCAGATGTTCCGTCGATCACGAGCCGCGTCTTGTGCAAACGAGCTCTAAAAGTATCTCAGGGTCTTGTTCACGAGTGGCGTGTGAGACCAACAGTGTCGTCGGTCACGGTGAAGAAAGAGCTGAGCCAAAAGACAGCGATGTCCCCGGGCCTGTGATTGGTTGGGTTGGAGAGTGTGTTAATGATATTACGACTCGGTTGGCAACTCGTCAGGTGCGGTTGTGTAACCGTTTATGGCTTTTGTCTCTCCTGTGTTACACAACTCCTGACTCAGGGTGTCGAGGCGCGAACCCTCGGGCGACCATGTGTGCGACCAGACCCTGAACCCGGCCAGTGCGGACCCCTCTGCAAACAAGTTCATGCTCAGAAATGTTCGCGACATCGAGGTCGTCGCTTGAACATCCGAACATTTTGAACTTTTGCCGAGTTTTCATGTTTGTTTCTAAAGTCATGACATAATTGTTATTTCACTGTTTAAAGTTGTCTTTTTTTCTTAGGAATTCAAATCAATTCCAAACAGAGCGAGGTCCAGCGTTTCAAGGGGGGGGGGGAGTGTCCCAGCTACCCAGGGTGAGAGATAGACACCCTGAATTGTTGTCCAGGGTTTACTTCTGACCCACTGAGATTAACCACATCTCTACTGCACTACAAACACGCACACAATCTGCTTCATGTGACACACGAGTGTGTGAGGATTAACACACTCACTCTTGGAGATAAAGTTGTGTATCTCAGTCACATGATTGTTTGCATGTTGTTTTATAGTCCTTTAGGAGCAGATTCAGGTTTTGTAGATAAGTTGTGTTGTTTCTCACCTTGACGTGCTTCTTTGATTTGTTACACAACACTTGTGTGGGTCCGTAGACGAAACGATGAGTGTGATGGATTCACTGAACATCGTAAATGTGCGGTTTGTTGTACATAACTGTGTTTTAACGTGGAGGTTATTGTGTGTGTGTCTCATGCTCCACATACTTGACACACTCAAGTTGTCCACAGTTGTTTTTAACGTCAGCATGTATGTTCACACAATGTGCCAACGTTGTGTTCCAAGGGTGCGTCAGTTGTGCAGCTGGATTATTTAATTGTGTAATTAGAGCTCATAAGGACACATTTCCTTTTGATATTAATCAATAGTATGTGTTATATGAATGTTTCTGTTGTTGCACAATGTCATGACCCTGTGTTGTGTAACGATGGTGCAATGTGTTGTATTACTTGAATATCTTGATGTCTGAGGTGATCCTGCATCTCATGAGGATGAAGGTGAGCTTGAAACATACGTTGCATTATGAGCAGTTTATTTAACAGCTGCGTTATGTAACTGCTGCGTTATGAAACACACAATATGACACATTGGCACTATAGGAGACTGCTGCAATGTGTGAGTGTGTCTATAGTGTGGGTGGGTGTGTGTGTGTTTGTGTGTGTGTGTCATGATGTCTTATAATGTTGTTATGAGGTTGAATTATGTTGTCATGAGGTTGAATTATGATGTCATGAGGTTAAATTATGATGTCATGATGATTGTTGTTGTCAGGAGGTTGAATTATGATGTCATGAGGTTGAATTATGATGTCATGATGTTGAATTATGATGTCATGAGGTTGAATTATGATGTCATGATTATTGTTGTTGTCATGAGGTTGAATTATGATGTCATGAGGTTGAATTATGATGTCATGATTATTGTTGTTGTCATGAGGTTGAATTATGATGTCATGAGGTTGAATTATGATGTCATGATTATTGTTGTTGTCATGAGGTTGAATTATGATGTCATGATGTTGAATTATGATGTCATGAGGTTGAATTATGATGTCATGAGGTTGAATTATGATGTCATGAGGTTGAATTATGATGTCATGAGGTTGAAATATGTTGTCATGAGGTTGAATTATGATGTCATGAGGTTGAATTATGATGTCATGAGGTTGAATTATGATGTCATGAGGTTGAAATATGTTGTCATGAGGTTGAATTATGATGTCATGAGGTTGAAATATGTTGTCATGAGGTTGAATTATGATGTCATGGGGTGAATTATGATGTCATGAGGTTGAATTATGTTGTCATGAGGTTGAATTATGATGTCATGAGGTTGAATTATGATGTCATGAGGTTGAAATATGTTGTCATGAGGTTGAATTATGATGTCATGAGGTTGAATTATTTTGTCATGAGGTTGAATTATGATGTCATGAGGTTGAATTATGTTGTCATGAGGTTGAATTATGATGTCATGAGGTTGAAATATGTTGTCATGAGGTTGAATTATGATGTCATGAGGTTGAAATATGTTGTCATGAGGTTGAATTATGATGTCATGAGGTTGAATTATGATTTCATGAGGTTGAATTATGTTGTCATGAGGTTGAATTATGATGTCATGAGGTTGAATTATGATGTCATGAGGTTGAATTGAATTATGATGTCATGAGGTTGAAATATGTTGTCATGAGGTTGAATTATGATGTCATGAGGTTGAATTATGATGTCATGAGGTTGAATTGAATTATGATGTCATGAGGTTGAATTATGTTGTCATGAGGTTGAATTATGATGTCATGAGGTTGAATTATGTTGTCAGGAGGTTGAATTATGTTGTCAGGAGGTTGAATTATGATGTCATGAGGTTGAATTATGATGTCATGAGGTTGAATTATGATGTCATGAGGTTGAATTATGTTGTCAGGAGGTTGAATTATGATGTCATGAGGTTGAATTATGATGTCATGAGGTTGAATTATGATGTCATGAGGTTGAATTATGATGTCATGAGGTTGAATTATGATGTCATGAGGTTGAATTATGATGTCATGAGGTTGAATTATGATGTCATGAGGTTGAATTATGATGTCATGAGGTTGAATTATGTTGTCAGGAGGTTGAATTATGATGTCATGAGGTTGAATTATGATGTCATGAGGTTGAATTATGATGTCATGAGGTTGAAATATGTTGTCATGAGGTTGAATTATGATGTCATGAGGTTGAATTATGTTGTCATGAGGTTGAATTATGATGTCATGAGGTTGAATTATGTTGTCATGAGGTTGAATTATGATGTCATGAGGTTGAATTATGATGTCATGAGGTTGAATTATGATGTCATGAGGTTGAATTATGATGTCATTGTTATTGCTGTTGTCATGAGGTTGAATTATGATGTCATGAGGTTGAAATATGTTGTCATGAGGTTGAATTATGATGTCATGAGGTTGAATTATGATGTCATGAGGTTGAATTATGTTGTCATGAGGTTGAATTATGATGTCATGAGGTTGACATATGTTGTCATGAGGTTGGATGATGTCATGAGGTTATATGTTGTCATGAGGTTGACATATGTTGTCATGAGGTTGGATGATGTCATGAGGTTGGATGATGTCATGAGGTTATATGTTGTCATGAGGTTGGATGATGTCATGAGGTTGGATGATGTCATGAGGTTGAATTATGATGTCATGAGGTTGAATTATGATGTCATTGTTATTGTTGTTGTCATGAGGTTGAATTATGTTGTCATGAGGTTGAAATATGTTGTCATGAGGTTGAATTATGATGTCATGAGGTTGAATTATGATGTCATGAGGTTGAAATATGTTGTCATGAGGTTGAATTATGATGTCATGAGGTTGAATTATGATGTCATGAGGTTGAATTATGATGTCATGAGGTTGAAATATGTTGTCATGAGGTTGAATTATGATGTCATGAGGTTGAATTATGATGTCATGAGGTTGAATTATGTTGTCATGAGGTTGAATTATGATGTCATGAGGTTGACATATGTTGTCATGAGGTTGGATGATGTCATGAGGTTATATGTTGTCATGAGGTTATATGTTGTCATGAGGTTGGATGATGTCATGAGGTTGGATGATGTCATGAGGTTATATGTTGTCATGAGGTTGGATGATGTCATGAGGTTGGATGATGTCATGAGGTTGAATTATGATGTCATGAGGTTGAATTATGATGTCATTGTTATTGTTGTTGTCATGAGGTTGAATTATGTTGTCATGAGGTTGAAATATGTTGTCATGAGGTTGAATTATGATGTCATGAGGTTGAAATATGTTGTCATGAGGTTGAATTATGATGTCATGAGGTTGAAATATGTTGTCATGAGGTTGAATTATGATGTCATGAGGTTGAATTATGATGTCATGAGGTTGGATGATGTCATGAGGTTATATGTTGTCATGAGGTTATATGTTGTCATGAGGTTGGGTGATGTCATGAGGTTGGATGATGTCATGAGGTTATATGTTGTCATGAGGTTGGATGATGTCATGAGGTTGGATGATGTCATGAGGTTGAATTATGATGTCATGAGGTTGAATGATGTCATGAGGTTATATGTTGTCATGAGGTTGGATGATGTCATGAGGTTGGATGATGTCATGAGGTTGGATGTTGTCATGAGGTTGGATGATGTCATGAGGTTGGATGATGTCATGAGGTTGGATGATGTCATGAGGTTGGATGATGACATGAGGTTGGATGTTGTCATGAGGTTGGATGATGTCATGAGGTTGGATGATGTCATGAGGTTGGATGATGTCATGAGGTTGGATGTTGTCATGAGGTTGGATGATGTCATGAGGTTGGATGATGTCATGAGGTTGGATGATGTCATGAGGTTGGATGTTGTCATGATGATGTCATGAGGTTGGATGTTGTCATGAGGTTGGATGATGTCATGAGGTTGGATGATGTCATGAGGTTGGATGATGTCATGAGGTTATATGTTGTCATGAGGTTGGATGATGTCATGAGGTTGGATGATGTCATGAGGTTGGATGTTGTCATGAGGTTGGATGATGTCATGAGGTTATATGTTGTCATGAGGTTGAATTATGATGTCATGAGGTTGAAATATGTTGTCATGAGGTTGAATTATGATGTCATGAGGTTGAATTATGATGTCATGAGGTTGAATTATGATGTCATGAGGTTGAAATATGTTGTCATGAGGTTGAATTATGATGTCATGAGGTTGAAATACGTTATCATGAGGTTGAATTATGATGTCATGGGGTGAATTATGATGTCATGAGGTTGAATTATGTTGTCATGAGGTTGAATTATGATGTCATGAGGTTGAATTATGATGTCATGAGGTTGAAATATGTTGTCATGAGGTTGAATTATGATGTCATGAGGTTGAATTATGTTGTCATGAGGTTGAATTATGATGTCATGAGGTTGAATTATGTTGTCATGAGGTTGAATTATGTTGTCATGAGGTTGAATTATGATGTCATGAGGTTGACATATGTTGTCATGAGGTTGGATGATGTCATGAGGTTATATGTTGTCATGAGGTTGACATATGTTGTCATGAGGTTGGATGATGTCATGAGGTTGGATGATGTCATGAGGTTATATGTTGTCATGAGGTTGGATGATGTCATGAGGTTGGATGATGTCATGAGGTTGAATTATGATGTCATGAGGTTGAATTATGATGTCATTGTTATTGTTGTTGTCATGAGGTTGAATTATGTTGTCATGAGGTTGAAATATGTTGTCATGAGGTTGAATTATGATGTCATGAGGTTGAATTATGATGTCATGAGGTTGAAATATGTTGTCATGAGGTTGAATTATGATGTCATGAGGTTGAATTATGATGTCATGAGGTTGAATTATGATGTCATGAGGTTGAAATATGTTGTCATGAGGTTGAATTATGATGTCATGAGGTTGAATTATGATGTCATGAGGTTGAATTATGTTGTCATGAGGTTGAATTATGATGTCATGAGGTTGACATATGTTGTCATGAGGTTGGATGATGTCATGAGGTTATATGTTGTCATGAGGTTATATGTTGTCATGAGGTTGGATGATGTCATGAGGTTGGATGATGTCATGAGGTTATATGTTGTCATGAGGTTGGATGATGTCATGAGGTTGGATGATGTCATGAGGTTGAATTATGATGTCATGAGGTTGAATTATGATGTCATTGTTATTGTTGTTGTCATGAGGTTGAATTATGTTGTCATGAGGTTGAAATATGTTGTCATGAGGTTGAATTATGATGTCATGAGGTTGAAATATGTTGTCATGAGGTTGAATTATGATGTCATGAGGTTGAAATATGTTGTCATGAGGTTGAATTATGATGTCATGAGGTTGAATTATGATGTCATGAGGTTGGATGATGTCATGAGGTTATATGTTGTCATGAGGTTATATGTTGTCATGAGGTTGGGTGATGTCATGAGGTTGGATGATGTCATGAGGTATATGTTGTCATGAGGTTGGATGATGTCATGAGGTTGGATGATGTCATGAGGTTGAATTATGATGTCATGAGGTTGAATGATGTCATGAGGTTATATGTTGTCATGAGGTTGGATGATGTCATGAGGTTGGATGATGTCATGAGGTTGGATGTTGTCATGAGGTTGGATGATGTCATGAGGTTGGATGATGTCATGAGGTTGGATGATGTCATGAGGTTGGATGATGACATGAGGTTGGATGTTGTCATGAGGTTGGATGATGTCATGAGGTTGGATGATGTCATGAGGTTGGATGATGTCATGAGGTTGGATGTTGTCATGAGGTTGGATGATGTCATGAGGTTGGATGATGTCATGAGGTTGGATGATGTCATGAGGTTGGATGTTGTCATGATGATGTCATGAGGTTGGATGTTGTCATGAGGTTGGATGATGTCATGAGGTTGGATGATGTCATGAGGTTGGATGATGTCATGAGGTTATATGTTGTCATGAGGTTGGATGATGTCATGAGGTTGGATGATGTCATGAGGTTGGATGTTGTCATGAGGTTGGATGATGTCATGAGGTTATATGTTGTCATGAGGTTGAATTATGATGTCATGAGGTTGAAATATGTTGTCATGAGGTTGAATTATGATGTCATGAGGTTGAATTATGATGTCATGAGGTTGAATTATGATGTCATGAGGTTGAAATATGTTGTCATGAGGTTGAATTATGATGTCATGAGGTTGAAATACGTTATCATGAGGTTGAATTATGATGTCATGGGGTGAATTATGATGTCATGAGGTTGAATTATGTTGTCATGAGGTTGAATTATGATGTCATGAGGTTGAATTATGATGTCATGAGGTTGAAATATGTTGTCATGAGGTTGAATTATGATGTCATGAGGTTGAATTATGTTGTCATGAGGTTGAATTATGATGTCATGAGGTTGAATTATGTTGTCATGAGGTTGAATTATGTTGTCATGAGGTTGAATTATGATGTCATGAGGTTGAATTATGTTGTCATGAGGTTGAATTATGTTGTCATGAGGTTGAATTATGATGTCATGAGGTTGAATTATGTTATCATGAGGTTGAATTATGATGTCATGAGGTTGAATTATGATGTCATGAGGTTGAATTATGTTGTCATGAGGTTGAATTATGATGTCATGAGGTTGAATTATGATGTCATGAGGTTGAAATATGTTGTCATGAGGTTGAATTATGATGTCATGAGGTTGAATTATGTTGTCATGAGGTTGGATGATGTCATGAGGTTGGATGATGTCATGAGGTTGAATTATGATGTCATGAGGTTGAATGATGTCATGAGGTTATATGTTGTCATGAGGTTGGATGATGTCATGAGGTTGGATGATGTCATGAGGTTGGATGTTGTCATGAGGTTGGATGATGTCATGAGGTTATATGTTGTCATGAGGTTGAATTATGATGTCATGAGGTTGAAATATGTTGTCATGAGGTTGAATTATGATGTCATGAGGTTGAATTATGATGTCATGAGGTTGAATTATGATGTCATGAGGTTGAAATATGTTGTCATGAGGTTGAATTATGATGTCATGAGGTTGAAATACGTTATCATGAGGTTGAATTATGATGTCATGGGGTGAATTATGATGTCATGAGGTTGAATTATGTTGTCATGAGGTTGAATTATGATGTCATGAGGTTGAATTATGATGTCATGAGGTTGAAATATGTTGTCATGAGGTTGAATTATGATGTCATGAGGTTGAATTATGTTGTCATGAGGTTGAATTATGATGTCATGAGGTTGAATTATGTTGTCATGAGGTTGAATTATGTTGTCATGAGGTTGAATTATGATGTCATGAGGTTGAATTATGTTGTCATGAGGTTGAATTATGTTGTCATGAGGTTGAATTATGATGTCATGAGGTTGAATTATGTTATCATGAGGTTGAATTATGATGTCATGAGGTTGAATTATGATGTCATGAGGTTGAATTATGTTGTCATGAGGTTGAATTATGTTGTCATGAGGTTGAATTATGTTGTCATGAGGTTGAATTATGATGTCATGAGGTTGAATTATGATGTCATGAGGTTGAATTATGTTGTCATGAGGTTGAATTATGTTGTCATGAGGTTGAATTATGTTGTCATGAGGTTGAATTATGTTGTCCTGAGGTTGAATTATGATGTCATGAGGTTGAAATATGTTGTCATGAGGTTGAATTATGATGTCATGAGGTTGAATTATGTTGTCATGAGGTTGAATTATGATGTCATGAGGTTGAATTATGTTGTCATGAGGTTGAATTATGATGTCATGAGGTTGAAATGTGTTGTCATGAGGTTGAATTATGATGTCATGAGGTTGAATTATGATGTCATGAGGTTAAATTATGATGTCATGATTATTGTTGTTGTCATGAGGTTGAATTATGATGTCATGAGGTTGAAATATGTTGTCATGAGGTTGAATTATGATGTCATGGGGTGAATTATGATGTCATGAGGTTGAATTATGATGTCATGAGGTTGAATTATGATGTCATGAGGTTGAAATATGTTGTCATGAGGTTGAAATATGTTGTCATGAGGTTGAATTATGATGTCATGAGGTTGAAATATGTTGTCATGAGGTTGAAATATGTTGTCATGAGGTTGAAATATGTTGTCATGAGGTTAAATTATGATGTCATGAGGTTGAAATATGTTGTCATGAGGTTGAAATATGTTGTCATGAGGTTGAATTATGATGTCATGAGGTTGAAATATGTTGTCATGAGGTTGAAATATGTTGTCATGAGGTTGAATTATGATGTCATGAGGTTGAATTTTTTTTTCTTTTTTAGAATCCCTTATTAGTCCCGCGAGGGGAAATTCAACCATTCACACATACTGATGGGAGTAGGCTGCACACTTGCGCCAAGTTCACCATCAGGAGCAATCAGGGTAAAGTGTCTTGCTCAGGGACACAACGACACAAGCTTGTCTGGAGCTGGGATTGAACCTGCAACCTTTTGGACTGCAGGCAACCACTCTACCATCTGAACTATGTCGCCCCAAATTATGATGTCATGAGGTTGAATTATGATGTCATTGTTATTGCTGTTGTCATGAGGTTGAATTATGATGTCATTGTTATTGCTGTTGTCATGAGGTTGAATTATGATGTCATGAGGTTGAAATATGTTGTCATGAGGTTGAATTATGATGTCATGAGGTTGAATTATGATGTCATGAGGTTGAAATATGTTGTCATGAGGTTGAATTATGATGTCATGAGGTTGAATTATGATGTCATGAGGTTGAATTATGATGTCATGAGGTTGAATTATGATGTCATTGTTATTGCTGTTGTCATGAGGTTGAATTATGTTGTCATGAGGTTGAATTATGATGTCATGAGGTTGAATTATGATGTCATGAGGTTGAATTATGATGTCATTGTTATTGTTGTTGTCATGAGGTTGAATTATGTTGTCATGAGGTTGAAATATGTTGTCATGAGGTTGAATTATGATGTCATGAGGTTGAAATATGTTGTCATGAGGTTGAATTATGATGTCATGAGGTTGAAATATGTTGTCATGAGGTTGAATTATGATGTCATGAGGTTGAATTATGATGTCATGAGGTTGAAATATGTTGTCATGAGGTTTAATTATGATGTCATGAGGTTGAAATATGTTGTCATGAGGTTGAATTATGATGTCATGAGGTTGAAATATGTTGTCATGAGGTTGAATTATGATGTCATGAGGTTGAATTATGATGTCATGAGGTTGAATTATGATGTCATGAGGTTGAATTATGATGTCATGAGGTTGAATTATGATGTCATTGTTATTGCTGTTGTCATGAGGTTGAATTATGATGTCATGAGGTTGAATTATGTTGTCATGAGGTTGAAATATGTTGTCATGAGGTTGAATTATGATGTCATGAGGTTGAAATATGTTGTCATGAGGTTGAATTATGATGTCATGAGGTTGAAATATGTTGTCATGAGGTTGAATTATGATGTCATGAGGTTGAATTATGATGTCATGAGGTTGAATTATGATGTCATGAGGTTGAATTATGATGTCATGAGGTTGAATTATGATGTCATTGTTATTGCTGTTGTCATGAGGTTGAATTATGTTGTCATGAGGTTGAATTATGATGTCATGAGGTTGAATTATGATGTCATGAGGTTGAATTATGATGTCATTGTTATTGTTGTTGTCATGAGGTTGAATTATGTTGTCATGAGGTTGAAATATGTTGTCATGAGGTTGAAATATGTTGTCATGAGGTTGAATTATGATGTCATGAGGTTGAAATATGTTGTCATGAGGTTGAATTATGATGTCATGAGGTTGAAATATGTTGTCAAGAGGTTGAATTATGATGTCATGAGGTTGAATTATGATGTCATGAGGTTGAAATATGTTGTCATGAGGTTGAATTATGATGTCATGAGGTTGAATTATGATGTCATGAGGTTGGATTATGATGTCATGAGGTTGGATTATGATGTCATGAGGTTGAAATATGTTGTCATGAGGTTGAATTATGATGTCATGAGGTTGAATTATGATGTCATGAGGTTGGATTATGATGTCATGAGGTTGGATTATGATGTCATGAGGTTGGATGTTGTCATGAGGTTTGATGTTGTCATGAGGTTGGATGATGTCATGAGGTTGGATGATGTCATGAGGTTGGATGATGTCATGAGGTTGTATGATGTCATGAGGTTGGATGATGTCATGAGGTTGGATGATGTCGTGAGGTTGGATGATGTCATGAGGTTGGATGATGTCGTGAGGTTGGATGATGTCATGAGGTTGGATGATGTCATGAGGTTGTAGTGACCAGAACAGCATCACAGTCACAAGAGAAGCTCAGTCGTCAGGAGAGACTCACAGTAGAGCAGCTTCTCTACATAGTAAAGTGATGCAATCCTCTCGTAGTTGGGTGGAGGCCCCGGGGTTTTTTTCAGCGACCATCAAGCTGAGCTGCAGCCACATGACTCTCATGGATCCATTGTTTAACTGAACCAGCTTCACTTCTTTAACTGACCAACATCACCAGTCACTTCCTGAAACTCTTATTGTGACGAAACTGCAGAATATTTTATTGTGAAACAGAAGCCGGAGCTTCCTGTCCGCACTGATGAAGCAACTGTGAAGTCATCGTCAACCGTCGCCTACACTCATGCAAGGACAGGACGTGACTTGCAACATGCCAGGACACGCACACACGCACACACGCACACACACACACACACACACTGACTGAGACACACACTGAGACACACACTGACACACACACTAAACCTTTATGTAAACTTTGTTTAGATAAAAGGATGAAACCTTGTGTTCATTCAATCATTAAGTTGGATAAGTGTCGGTTTGTTGTGTAGTCACGCTTGATTGACAGCTGAGACGTTCTTCAGGTTCAGGCTGAATTCTTCACATGCTGTACTTCTTTAGAAGAAGATGACCTTGAATGTTTGACCTGAGGGTCAATTACAACCTTCTCGTCTCCGGACCTCCTCTCTTCTCAAAACTCTTCTTCTTTTAAAAATAACTTTTCATGGGTTTTTTTCTCTTCCTTTTCCCACTTCTCTCTCTCCTCTTCTGTCACTCCTCTAGTTTCGTTTCTCGTGATTGAAATTCTTGAAAGGCACATCGTGTTCCGTGCCGAAACATTATGACCACCCCCTCCAGACATGCGGTTGCATCATCAGCAGGAACACCTACGCAGGTGAACTCATGGTTCCGTCAGAGAGACTCGCGGGCCGACGACCCGTGAGCACAATATTGCCGACAGATGAGCTGGAAGTCGTTACATAAACGCTCGGATGGTGCAGAGCTTTAAATAAACGGGGGAAGAAGTGGGTCGACGAGGATGACACACTTTATAGAGCGGCGCCAACACGGTCGCACAAACAGCCGCACCAGCACTTTGTTGTTACACAATTGAATACATGGAAAATACTTTGGATTGAACGTGTATCAGCGCCGATAGAATGTTTTTTTTTTCAAGCATTTAATTTACACTGACACACAAACACACACAAACACACACAAACACACACAAACACACACAAACACACACAGACATGGAACTCCTTTGTTTTTCTCTTAACGTTTAAAGTATATACTTTATTGAATATTGTTTTGATTGTTTAAGCGCTTTGTGACCTTGGTCTGGAAAAGCGCTCTATAAATATAAATTACTTACTTACTATCTTACACACACACACACACAAACACACACACAAGCACACACACAAACACACAATCACACACAGACATGCACACACACAAAAACACACACAAACATACACAAACAGACACAGACAGACACACACAAACAGAGACACACAGACATAGACACACAAAAACACACACAAACATACACAAACAGACGCAGACAGACACACACAAACTCACACAAATAATAGAAACACAGACACATACACACAGATACACAAAAGCACATACACTGGCATGCACACACACACAGACATGCACACACAAACTCACACAAATAATACACACACAGACACATAAACACAGATACACAAAAGCACATACACTGGCATGCACACACACACAGACACATACACACACAGACATGCACACACAAACTCACACAAATAATACACACACAGACACATAAACACAGATACACAAAAGCACATACACTGGCATGCACACACACAGACACATACACACACAGACATGCACACACAAACTCACAAAAATAATACACACACAGACACATAAACACAGATACACAAAAGCACATACACTGGCATGCACACACACACAGACACATACACACACAGATATGCACACACAAACTCACACAAATAATACACACACAGACACATAAACACAGATACACAAAAGCACATACACTGGCATGCACACACACACAGACACATACACACACAGATATGCACACACAAACTCACACAAATAATACACACACAGACACATAAACACAGATACACAAAAGCACATACACTGGCATGCACACACACACACAAACACACACAGACACATACACACACAGACATGCACACACAAACTCACAAAAATAATACACACACAGACACATAAACACAGATACACAAAAGCACATACACTGGCATGCACACACACACAGACACATACACACACAGATATGCACACACAAACTCACACAAATAATACACACACAGACACATAAACACAGATACACAAAAGCACATACACTGGCATGCACACACACACAAATACACACAGATATGCACACACAAACTCACACAAATAATACACACACAGACACACAAACACAGATACACAAAAGTACATACACTGGCATGCACACACACACACAAACACACACAGACACATACACACACAGACATGCACACACAAACTCACACAAATAATACACACACAGACACATAAACACAGATACACAAAAGCACATACACTGGCATGCACACACACACAAACACACACAGACACAAACACACACAGACATGCACACACAAACTCACACAAATAATACACACACAGACACATAAACACAGATGCACAAAAGCACATACACTGACATGCACACACACACACAAACACACACAGACACATACACACACAGACATGCACACACAAACTCACACAAATAATACACACACAGACATAGACACACAGACACATAAACACAAACATACAAACCCATACACTGGCATGCACACACACAAACACAAATAGACAGACTCACACATACATAGACACACAGACATACACACACACAAATACATGCACAGACAGAGACACACATTTTTGGATTGTATTTTTGTATTCAATAATGCAATTTTTGTTACATTCTTTAAAAATTGAATTAAAATATTTTTTAATGCTGAGTTCAGCTCCTTATCTTTGCTGAAGTCACTGTATCTTGATGAACAAACTGTCATTTCTCGGGAAACGAAACTCTAACTGCAGCTCGTTGTGAGCAAACATGACTCCATGTTTATTGCGATAAAACTATAAACAACGTAAATTCTTTAACACAGAGGCCACATCAGGCCCCCGAACCACACACTAGTCATTTCTGACCAACACAAAAGTTATAGTTTTTATCGTAAACATCGATTCAAGAAGACTTGGAGGAGATTTGATTTTTAATTTACGCTATATTATACAAAATAATGTTGATTATAACCCGAAGGATGTGTAGTTGCGGACGCTCGCCAGCCCCTGACCACTGCGCCGGTCACATGTGACTGTGACCTACATTCAACAACAGCGTCACACAAGAGTTGTGTTTCCGAGGCTGCTCTGCTGCACCAGCTCAGCCTCGGCCTACTTTCATCTGCTGCGGCAAAGAGTGTGTTATGAAATGTTGGAGGACGCACACAAACACACACACACACACACACACAGAGACGCACACACAGAGACGCACACACCACGCACACATCAACACACTTTAACTGGTCGTTCTGCTCTGATCCTCATTGTAATCTGTCTGTGAATCACTGCAGATAAAGTCTTTATGTAAGTAGTGGACCAGACACACACACACACACACACGCACCTTGACCTTTTAACTTACTTGCTTACTAGATACACACCCACGCGCACATACACACACATGCACAAACACACGCACATACGCACAAACGCACGCACAGACACCAGCACAAACACACACTTGCATACACACACACACACACACACACACACGCACGCACAGACACACACAGATACGCACAAACTCACACACAGACAGACACATACGCACACATACACACACAGGCAGACACATACACACACATACACACACATAAGCACACATGCATATTCACACAGATACACACACATATGCACACACATACTCACACACACACACACACAAACACACACAGACAGACACATACACACATACACACACATAAGCACACATGCATATTCACACAGATACACACGCATACTCACACACACACACACACATATGCACACACATACTCACACACATACGCACGCAGATACAGACACACAGACAGACAAATATGCACACAGATACACACACACCCAGATACACACACACATACGCACACATACACATATACACACACACACACATACACACACACACATACGTACACAGACACATACACACACAGATACAGACACACACAGAAACACCAACACACACTCAGACACACTCCAGATGTATTGTTGCAGCTATAAATAGACATTGACTCTCTTTGTTTCATAACAAGAGTGTGTGTGTGTGTGTGTGTGTGTGTGTGTGTGTGTGTGTGTGTGTGTGTGTGTGTGTGTGTGTGTGTGTGTGTGTGTGTGTGTGTGTGTGTGTGTGTGTGTGTGTGTGTGTGTGTGTGTGTGTGTGTGACCTCACACTTGTGTTACACAGTCACAATGAAATCAACTTCACCCTCGTTCTCATCTATTCTAAACCCCTGCAAACGTCACTACGTTGCCACGGCAACCTGTTCACAGAGCAGAGTCTCTCTTATGGAACAACATCAGTGTGTGTGTGGTTCAAATGCCTGTAAACGACCTTAATACCTCGTCATGACCTCTGAGCCTCCATCACGTTTGCTGGTTCAACTCCAGACGTGATGGAGGCTCAGAGGAGGTGCAGGTCAAAGGTCACCTCAGTGTGATGTCATAGCTCAGCCGGTGACCAAGTGATCACATGGTTTTAAATATCCTACGAAATAATTTGACTTTTGGAAACACAATTGACTTGAAAACATCCACCGCATTTGTTCATCTTTGTGTTGCAATTACACTTCCGCCCACTAAATGGCAGCCATTACGTCCGTAATGAAATCCCGCGGGAACCGGACGATGACTGAGGATGAGAGGATACAGTTTGACATATACAGCTGACGTTTGTACATGTTTTGGTTTGAAAAATAAATGAAATCAGTTACGACTTTGTCAAGAGTCATGTGGTCTGTAAATACTACAACACCAGAGTCAAGTACTCGACAATACTACACATATATACTTGTTACTACAGTATCACAACACCAGAGTCAAGTATTCGACAATACTACACATATATACTTGTTACTACAGTATCAAAACACCAGAGTCAAGTACTGGACAATACTACACATATATACTTGTTACTACACTATCAAAACACCAGAGTCAAGTACTGGACAATACTACACATATATACTTGTTACTACACTATCACAACACCAGAGTCAAGTACTCGACAATACTACACATATATACTTGTTACTACAGTATCACAACACCAGAGTCAAGTACTCGACAATACTACACATATATACTTGTTACTACAGTATTACAACACCAGAGTCAAGTACTGGACAATACTACACATATATACTTGTTACTACAGTATTGATCAACAATACACACCTATAATAATTCAAACTCACATGATCTTCTTTAAATCATTTTCAAGACTTCTCATTTATTTATTTTTCTCAATATTTTTGTGTGTTTGAAGAAAGTGTGTGTCTTGTAGATGTAGCCATTAACGCGTTGTTGGTATCCAGCTGTTACATTTGTACTCTTGTATGTTGTATCAGATTTGCGTGTTTGAATATCTGTGTGTTGTGTACTCGACAAATAGTATAACCGAGAGACTAGTTTTGACACTGTTGCCTCTTTCTTTTTGTCGCTCTTTTTGTGGTTCGTCCTTCTTTATTCTTCTTTTTTCTTCTTTTTGTGTCGTCTGGTTCAATCGTTTCTCAACCTCCTCGACTGGAAAGATTCCTCTCTGACCGTTGAACAAGATAAAATACACAACTAAAGTGGATGAAAGTCACATGGCGACTGCGAGGAAACACTCTAAGCTTCCTAAGTTGTGCGACCATGAGAGAGAGAGATAGTGATGCACACGAGTGTGTGAGAGAGGGATGCACACGAGTGTGCGAGAGAGTGATGCACACGAGTGTGCGAGATAGTGATGCACACGAGTGTGCGAGAGAGTGATGCACACGAGTGTGCGAGAGAGTGATGCACACGAGTGTGCGAGAGAGTGATGCACACGAGTGTGCGAGAGAGTGATGCACACGAGTGTGCGAGAGAGTGATGCGCACGAGTGTGCGAGAGAGTGATGCGCACGAGTGTGCGAGAGAGGGATGCGCACGAGTGTGCGAGAGAGTGATGCGCACGAGTGTGCGAGAGAGTGATGCGCACGAGTGTGCGAGAGAGTGATGCGCACGAGTGTGCGAGAGAGTGATGCGCACGAGTGTGCGAGAGAGTGATGCGCACGAGTATGCGAGAGAGTGATGCACACGAGTGTGCGAGAGAGTGATGCACACGAGTGTGCGAGAGAGTGATGCACACGAGTGTGCGAGAGAGTGATGCACACGAGTGTGCGAGAGAGTGATGCACACGAGTGTGCGAGAGAGGGATGCACACGAGTGTGCGAGAGAGTGATGCACACGAGTGTGCGAGAGAGTGATGCACACGAGTGTGCGAGAGAGTGATGCGCACGAGTGTGCGAGAGAGGGATGCGCACGAGTGTGCGAGAGAGTGATGCGCACGAGTGTGCGAGATAGTGATGCGCACGAGTGTGCGAGAGAGTGATGCGCACGAGTGTGCGAGAGAGTGATGCGCACGAGTGTGCGAGAGAGTGATGCGCACGAGTGTGCGAGAGAGTGATGCACACGAGTGTGCGAGAGAGTGATGCACACGAGTGTGCGAGAGAGTGATGCACACGAGTGTGCGAGAGAGTGATGCACACGAGTGTGCGAGAGAGTGATGCACACGAGTGTGCGAGAGAGTGATGCACACAAGTGTGCGAGAGAGTGATGCACACGAGTGTGCGAGAGAGTGATGCACACGAGTGTGTCGAGGTTTGTGCTGCAGTTGTGAGGTTGTGAGTGTGCGGCTTATGCAAGGTGAGCCCGGTTGTTGTGTAATGACGTGTTTGTGCTCGAGCCTGACCTGGATTCTTGTTGTCGAGGCTTTTTATGACCAGCTGCACATCTTTACACTATACAAATACAACATCTTTACACTATACAAATACAACATCTTTACACTATATTGTACACTATATTTATACTATATTGTACAATATATTTACACTAAACAAATGCAACATCTTTTCATTATATTGTACAACATCTTTACACTATGCAAATACAGCGTCTTTACACCATATTGTACAATATATTTATACTATACTGTACAACATCTTTACTCCATACAAATACAACATCTTTACACTATATTGTACTATATATTTTTACTATATTGTACAACATCTTTACACTAAACAAATGCAACATCTTTTCATTATATTGTACAACATCTTTACACTATACAAATACATGGTCTTTACACCATATTGTACAATATATTTATACTATACTGTACAACATCTTTACACTATACAAATACAACATCTTTACTCCATACAAATACAACATCTTTACACTATATTGTACAACATCTTTTCACTATACAAATACAACATCTTTACACTATACAAATACAACATCTTTACACTATATTGTACAATATATGTATACTATATTGTACAACATCTTTACACTAAACAAATGCAACATTTTTTCACTATATTGTACAACATCTTTACACTATACAAATACAACTCCTTTACACCATATTGTACAATATATTTATACTATACTGTACAACATCTTTACACTATACAAATACAACATCTTTACTCGGTACAAATACAACATCTTTACGCTATATTGTACAACATCTATACACTATACAAATACAACATCTTTACACTATATTGTACAACATCTTTACACTATATTGTACAATATCTTTATACTATATTGTACAATATATTTACACTATATTGTATAATATCTTTACACTATACAACTATAACACCTTTACACTATATTGTACAATATCTGTATTATATATTGTATAATATCTTTATACTATATTGTACAATATATTTATACTATATTGTCCAAAATCTTTACACTATATTGTACAATATCTTTATACTATATTGTACTGTCATGGTGCGGAAGGAAACCCAGGAGCAGAAAGTGTCTGTTCGTCAAACATGACAGTTTATTTTTGGAGCAGGAGAGGATCGTCACAGTTAGTCCAGGAATATACAGAAAACAGGTACGATATCCAAACAACAGGTCAAAGGCAGAAAAACGAGAAAACGTACCAGGGTCAAAACCAGGAAGGCTAAACAAACTCGGACGCGAGTCTATAACAAGAAACAAACACTAGACAAACACGGGACAGAGAGTGTGACGAACCGACAAAGACAGAGTGAGCAGAATAAGATGCTGCCAGCAATCAGTGGCAGCTGTGGAGCAGAAGAACACAAGACAGGTGAAGACAATAACAATCAGAAGGAGAACACAAGACAGGTGAAGACAATAACAATCAGCAGGAGAACACAAGACAGGTGAAGACAATAACAATCAGCAGGAGAACACAAGACCAGGTGAAGACAATAACTAATCAGCAGGAGAACACAAGACAGGTGAAGACAATAACAATCAGCAGGAGAACACAAGACAGGTGAAGACAATAACAATCAGCAGGAGAACACAAGACAGGTGAAGACAATAACTAATCAGCAGGAGAACACAAGACACGTGAAGACAATAACAATCAGCAGGAGAACACAAGACAGGTGAAGACAATAACAATCAGCAGGAGAACACAAGACAGGTGAAGACAATAACAATCAGCAGGAGAACACAAGACCAGGTGAAGACAATAACTAATCAGCAGAAGAACACAAGACAGGTGAAGACAATAACAATCAGCAGGAGAACACAAGACAGGTGAAGACAATAACAATCAGCAGGAGAACACAAGACCAGGTGAAGACAATAACTAATCAGCAGGAGAACACAAGACAGGTGAAGACAATAACAATCAGCAGGAGAACACAAGACAGGTGAAGACAATAACAATCAGCAGGAGAACACAAGACAGGTGAAGACAATAACTAATCAGCAGGAGAACACAAGACACGTGAAGACAATAACAATCAGCAGGAGAACACAAGACAGGTGAAGACAATAACAATCAGCAGGAGAACACAAGACAGGTGAAGACAATAACAATCAGCAGGAAAACACAAGACAGGTGAAGACAATAACAATCAGCAGGAGAACACAAGACAGGTGAAGACAATAACAATCAGCAGGAGAACACAAGACAGGTGAAGACAATAACTAATCAGCAGGAGAACACAAGACAGGTGAAGACAATAACTAATCAGCAGGAGAACACAAGACAGGTGAAGACAATAACAATCAGCAGGAGAACACAAGACACGTGAAGACAATAACAATCAGCAGGAGAACACAAGACAGGTGAAGACAATAACAATCAGCAGGAGAACACAAGACCAGGTGAAGACAATAACTAATCAGCAGGAGAACACAAGACACGTGAAGACAATAACAATCAGCAGGAGAACACAAGACAGGTGAAGACAATAACAATCAGCAGGAGAACACAAGACAGGTGAAGACAATAACAATCAGCAGGAAAACACAAGACAGGTGAAGACAATAACAATCAGCAGGAGAACACAAGACAGGTGAAGACAATAACAATCAGCAGGAGAACACAAGACAGGTGAAGACAATAACTAATCAGCAGGAGAACACAAGACAGGTGAAGACAATAACTAATCAGCAGGAGAACACAAGACAGGTGAAGACAATAACAATCAGCAGGAGAACACAAGACCAGGTGAAGACAATAACAATCAGCAGGAGAACACAAGACAGGTGAAGACAATAACTAATCAGCAGGAGAACACAAGACCAGGTGAAGACAATAACAATCAGCAGGAGAACACAAGACAGGTGAAGACAATAACTAATCAGCACGAGAACACAAGACAGGTGGAGACAATAACAATCAGTTAGTAATATAATCTTTATATCATATTGTACAATATCTTTACACTATAGGAATGCAACATCTTTACACTGTATTGTACAATATCTTTATTCTATATTGTACAATATCTTTGTACTATATTGTACATTGTCTTTACACTATAGGAATGCAACATCTTTACACTATATTGTACAATATCTTTATTCTATATCGTACAATATTTTTATACTATATTGTACAATATCTTTACACAATAGGAATGCATCTTTACACTGTATTGTACAATATGTTTACACTATATTGTACAACAAATAAAACATTAAAAATTACATTTATAGACATAAGACATAAGTTACAAACATGGAATGTTATGTTTAAATTTGTTTTGATTTAATTGTTCATTTAATCTCAAGAGACTGTGTTCGAGGCAGCCATAACATTATGACCCCTGAGATGAACGTAAAAGGGTTCAATACATAGAAGATAATAGAAGCTGTCCTCCATCTTTGTCTGGTTGCTGCCCTCTAGTGGCGAAGCTGCGTACCAACAACCACCACATCATTATTGACTTCAAATTCTTGTAGGTTTTGTTTTACTCACACGCCACCTAGCGACCTTCTGCAGAATAACATCAATAACTTCTGTCTCAGCAACTTCCACGCTGTCCATCGGACTGACGTCATCAGTGCACGACAGACCATATGATGTAACGATGGTCCTGACATTTCTTACATAACTGCTGAATTTGTTACGTAATATTACCAACGTGTTGCGCAACAGTCACACACTGACATGAATTATTTAAACATTCTTTTAATAATAACATTGTTGTGTCGTCATCGTGGTTAAAACACTTTTATTGTTACACTCGAGCAGTACAAGCTACTTTGATTGATATTATTGATCAGTTATTGACTAACAAGGTGTGAGTTCCTCAGTGTCGTGTGCAGGAGGTTCTTGAGTTAAAGTGTAAAACTTGATATTTAAAGTTCTTATGGAAGTAAATCAGTGGCATCAGAATAATGGAATTTAAAATGTTGAAACGTATTTTATTATTGATTTATGATGTTATTTTTCAAGCATCGAATTATTTTTCTTTAGTAATTAAATTAAATTATTAATAATATGTAAATGTTGAATAAGTTGGTTTAAAAAAATAAATAATTTAATCGAATTATTTAATATTTTATTTTGAACCAACATTTTCATATTGAATTTAAAAGGCAATGAATAAAAAATATTACATTTAGAAAAGACAATTTTAAATTGTTGTAATAAGAATATCAGTTTACATTCATAAAAAATATTAAATCTGTTTTATTCAATGAAAACAAATTCAACTTTCAGTAATAATATACAAATTCTTAAATGTATTTAAAAAATACAAATAAATTAGTTAGTTTCAACATATTCTGATGGCACTGATTTCTATTAATTATGTTTATTAATATTGTCAAAAATACTAAATTAAATAAAATTTAAAATTAAATAAAGCTAAATAATGAAATAATAAAATAAAATAATAATTAGTTGTATTTAATAATTAAATTCAATCATTTGTACATTGAAAGGGTTCATTTGTTTAGATTTTTTTTAAATAATTGAATTTTAAAAAATCGAATAATTTCAAAGTTACTGAATTTTTTTCAACATACAGTTTTCCCCAAAAATCCAAAATATATTTTCTATATTAAATTTTTCTTTTATCTGTAGCCTTTTAAATTCAATACAAAAACGAACTTTCCGCCAACCATTGATCATAGAACTGAATGAATTTAAAGATTTATTAAGATTAAAGTTTCAACAGCTCAATATTCTGAGACGTGATCAACTTCCACTAGAGTTTGTCGAGGAACATAATGGATCAGTCGTGTTCCTGCGGCGAGTTGATCTGTCCGGACTCCCAGCGCTGCCACAGAGACTTCTGACCGGCCGACCTCTGACCTCTCGACCCCTGCTGCGACCGAGAGAAGGATAAGACATGTGTCAAGTGTGTGATGAGGTCACAGGACAGTCGTCACGAGCAGACGAACACAAGCGTCTCTTCAGATCCTCCACCTCACCTCGCTCTCCTTCACCAGCGGACCCTTGCTGCAGGTCGGGGGCCAGACCCCCTGAAGCTTCCCTCGGGTCGGAGGCTTCAGATCTGGAACTCAAACACAACGTCAGGTTCACCTGCTCGAGTGCACAACACACACTCGTCGGCTGTGCTCTTAGAAACACACCAGTGTCACAAGAATAATCCTTTTTATTCAAAGTGGAACGTTTTTAAAATATAGTTCTTAAAATGTTCTTCAATCACTTCTGTATTGAAAGTTTTAATTGAATAATAAATTCAACAACTTTGATATATTTTTGTTTAATAATTTGAATTAAAAAAATAAAATATTTTCTAAATTAATTAATATTTAGTATCTGACTTTTTTTTTAAATAGTTTAAAATCAATATGAAAGTGTATACTGATTGAATTTTAAATTTCTAATTTTTTTTTTTTTTTAATTGATATGAAGGTTTTTTTTGTTTTTGGGAATAATCAAATTAAATTATAGTAATAATATGTAAAGTTTGAATTTGTCCGTTGGAAAAAATAATTAAATAAAAAAAAGAATATTCAAAGGATATTCAAATTAAAAAAAATGTACTTTTTCTTTTTACCTTTCATGAAATTAATTATTCAGTTGAATAATTCAATAAAACTTTTTTTGATTCAATATATTCAATTGAATATTATTTTATTCTATCCTTTTGAATTCAATACAAATGTATAAACAAAAATCCATTCAATTTAAAAATATTCAATTTTTAATAAATCAATTAATAATGTTTAAAAAACATAAACAAAAAAAATCCTCTTGTATCATCTTGTAGGGTTTAAGGTTCCTGCTACCACCTAGCGGCCAGGAGTTTAATTGCAACACAGCAAAGGACAATCGCTGTGAATATTTGCATGTTAGTTGTTGATTGAAAATTTGAATTATTGCCGTAAATATCAATATGGTGGGAAAAAAAACATCACGTTATTTGAGTATATTAATATTTTCTCTCTCTGAGAGTTGTCGGTTCAATACTATCTTGTGACACTGACCGAATAACAAAACCAAAAAAGTAGTTTTATTTAGTTGGTTGTTTTACAAAGTGACTGGAGCTCCTCGGGGGAGGTATGTGTTGCCTCGGTGCTGATCTAGTTTATAATCTTCTGTTTCTATGACTACCTGGTTCTACGGATACTTCAGTTGCAGCACATTTGTACTGCCTCTGGTACTACAGTAAATATATCTGCTGCTTCAGTGGTACCAGGACCTGGTGCCGCCTCACCTGGTGCCGGTGACTTGAGCGGCGGGTCTTTGCTCCGCAGGTGATTCTCTCGGTACATGAAACATCGTTGTCTGCGCAGCTCCTCCTCTCGCTCTCTGGCCTCCCGGATGTCCTTCTCCACCATGGGCTGCTTGTTCAGCGCCGGGCGCAGCTTAAAGAACGGGTTCCGGGTCAGAACCGGCGAGTCCTGCTTGTCCTCGGGGGGAGTCTCCGGCCCGGAGGCGCTGATGGAGTCCATGCTCCTGTGCAGACGCACGTCCTGCTTCGGGTAGGGGGACAGACGGGTCTTGTCCCGGGGCCCGCCGGTGGGACTCCTGGTTCTGAGCCCGTCCGGACTCTTCTCCTTCTCCCCGGACTTCAGGAGTCTCAGGGAGTGGGCTCTGGAGACCGGCACGCTGTCGAGCGAGAACCCTTCCAGGCTCCGCGTGCGCTCCAGCACCATCGGGGGGAGGTTGGCTTTGACCTGGGTGGACGGGGTCTTCCTCTGCCGGGTCGGACCCCCGGTGCTGGCCTGCTGGAAGGTCTCGAACAGCATCTTGGTCTCCTTCAGCTGCAGGAACCTTTGACCCGGTTCAACCACGAACGGAGCGCCCACTTCTTTTGGAGTCTCCATGTGCTTCGGCTCTGGATGTTCTTCGTCCGGTTCTGGTTCCAGTACAACGGGGGTCTTGAAGGGGATTTCCAGCACATCCGGGTCCTCTGACAAGTCAGGGACTCCTCTTGACCTCGGGTGGTCCCCCTGGAGGGTTTGTCGTTCTGTCTCAGGGGTGGAGAACCAGAGCTTGGCTGCGAGGAAGGAAGTGACGCTGTGTTCTTTTCCCACAATCCCCGGCGGCTCCACCGTCACCGAGGCCACGCCCACGCCGGTTTCCAACCCGATGGTCTCTATTGGACCTCCTTGTGGCGCCTGGTTCTGGGTCGGCGCCGGCTCGCCCCCGTGCTCGTCCTGTCGCCGCTGAACCAGCTGCAGACGCTGCAGAAGTTCTTCGCCCTGTTTTATCTTCGTCGCGATCCCCCAAACCTTCTCGTCCCGCCGGCATCCGGCGCCGCCCTCGGGTCCCTCAAGGTCACCGACCCTCACCTTACCGGCTCTCTTGCCGACCTCCTTCTGATCCGCTTCCGTGTCGGACGGTTCTTCCTCGGAGGACTTGTGTTGCTCCATGGCTTCCCTCCGGAGGTCCTCGCTCACAACATGCCGGGGTCCTCCAGGCCGAGGGTCTCCTGCCGTGTTGGGTTCCTCCTGGTCTGCGGTCGACGGCTCAGCCTCCGTCGTCTCGCCGTGTGCCACTCTGCTCGCCGCCGCACCATGATGCCAGGGTAAGCTGCCTGGATTAGCCGCATCATCTGTGGCGTCAGCTGCCCCGTTGGCCAGGGTCACACAGGTATTACCGTCCTCTGCTGGCACAGCGCCCTCTGCTGGCTGAGGCGGCACGAACACCTCGTCGGAGGGGTCTTCGTCAGGGCCTTCATCGGGGCCTTCGTCGGGGCCTTTGTCGGGGGCTTCGGCGTCCGCCGTCGTACGGTACCGGCCGATCGCGGCGGGGATCTGGGAGGAAGGCTTGGAGTCCTGCACGGTCGCCGCCATCGAGCCGAAGTCCTCTTCCATCCAAAAACCTTCGTCGTCAGGACCGGAGAGACTCGGGGGGTTTGAGATGGAGGGTCTGGTTTCCATGGTGACGAGTCCTCTGCTTGCCCTAGTGTTCGCAACTAAAACACATAAAGAAGTTTTTTTAAGGAGTAGAAAAAGAAAATCCCGCCACTTTTCCGACCTTTTATCTCTAGAACTTATTGTGGGATGTTTCTGGTGCTCTTGACTCTGGACTTTTAGGGTCAGAGGTCAGTGTCAATCCGGTCTCAAGCCATTGACAGTAGCGTTAATGTGTTGTTGTTGTTGTTTGTCAGATTTACTCTGTCTTTTGTCTGCGAGGAAAGCTTAGCCACACGTGTGGACTCTAGTGCGCCATCCGGTGGTGACGTCACGGCACTGCATTCATCTCAGTGGAAAAACAACAGCTTCAAATTAAAATCGAGACTCAAATAATGAGCATTTCATAAAACTACTCTTCATCTCAGCAAATATCGCATCCATATATTAACATTTTTATTTGCAAATTTCAAAAATATACATTGAAAGTATTGAATGGATTAAAATAATGTACTCAAACAATGATACAGGAATTTATAATCTGTATATTACTAACAGTAATACGAAGTAATATATACAGTATATGGTCTTGTTCTTAGACCTTTTTTCCGTAAACTACTTTAAACATATCTTTTTATATATTATTGTCTTTGATCACATGGTCTTTTGTTTGGATCTGTTATAAGTAAACATCTAATTTAATGTTGGACCTTTGTATGTAACTTTTAAAAAAGAAAATCCCAATGTTAGCAAAAGACATCTACAGCAGCTGCCTGATGAAAAAAAGCAAAAACTTTCCGATTTGTTGCAAAATAAAGCTGTTTTTAAACCATGAATATGAATGAAATAGAATAAGTTGTTCTTCCGTCAGCACAGGTGAGCTCAACGGTTTGTTTGCTGCAGCAGTTTGTTTGCTCTGTCGTCTCCGAGACTAACAGCATTAGTCGACACAGAGACGAGTAAAGAGGCTTTTCTGCTGCCAGCGTCTGCCAGGATCTTCCTGCAGGTCCTCACTTCCCCGCCGGGCCTCCAGCGCTCAGGTTCTGATCCGTGAACGTCTGGAGAGCGAAGCAACCGCAGGTTCTTTTTACACCAGCGTATATTCTCACCTGCGCGGACGGATTAGCGCCTGTTGCTGGATCATTAGCCCCGAGAACACAACATAACAACGTATTAACGCCGGATTAACTTGTTACTACTTTCGTGGTTTCTGAAGCGAAGAGAGAAACCGCTGCTGCTCCTTCGTCCGTCGACCTCTTGACCTTCTACGAAGTGTTCGTACGAGCGCGAGAAAGTGAAAAACGACGGGCGACTCACCTGAGCGCTCGCTGCCGCCGCGGACTCACCTGGATGAAAATATGAACCGTCCAGATGATCTGATAAGTCCCGGTCACATGATCAACTAAATCCCGATCATCGCAGAGTGCACGGACGGACACACACAACATGTACACAAAAGCTTCCCAGGACGGCAACAGTAGCCCCATAAAAAAACACCCAATTCTGACAGGAAAACACTGTTGACGCACACAATAACACTAAACAAATAAACTAAACTAAAATGTACAATAGTGTCAAACAATAACTGGCAAACAAGCCACACACATGTGCAACAAATGTACACACATATGTATGTGTTTCGTGTATCCATTTTTCTTATGAAGTGCAATTCTCATGTTTAACCACTAGGGGGAAGAAGTGTACTTTTTTCAATCAAAAATAAAGGCGCGAAAAACATTCAATAAAGTAAATAAAATCAAGCATAAAAAAACAGTATTTGATTGTATTTTATACAAAAACTAATGCTTTAAAAGCACTATTTTTTAAATGTTTTCTGTATTATATTCACTTAAATATATTTTAGGGGCGTTAAATACTCACAAAAAATGACAAAAGTCCTAAAACTAAAACCCTTAAGAGACGAGTAATGAAAAGTACATTTAAATACCAAATAAAATAGTAAAATAAATACAGTCAAAGATCCAGAAAAAAGCTAAATATAAAGTTTCGTCTGTAACTTTTTGTATCAGTCCTTCTAATCTACTGCTCTGCAGTGGTCAGTGGCTACGAATCTTGATAGGGACGAGGGAAAGGGATGAACCAGCAGTAAGAAAAGTGACAGCACAAGAGTTTATTACATCACAGAACAACACCGGCACTTTTTGTGTTTGTTTTGTGTCGGCACCGCAGCCGGTTCTTCTCTGGTGTCCGTGTTCACTTGAGCGTCCTGTCCAGGAGACGGGGTCTCAGGAGGGTCTTCCTCGGGCGCCTGGACCTGCTCCGGTTCCAGGACCTGCCCGTCCTCCGTGATGATGACGCGCTCCACCGTCAACATCCCTCCGTGAGCGTCCGACGCGTCGTCCGGGTCGGTGGCGCTGTCGTCGTATCCCAGGAACAGCAGCGTGACCGGGCGCTCCAGGTTCTGGTCCGAGATGTTGACCTCCCTGCCCTCCATGTCCTGGACCACCGTGGTGGTTCCATTCCTCGCCTTCGGGGCCCCAGGACTGGATCTCAGGATCTCGGGTTGCGCCTCTGGTTCCACTTTAGGAACCTGTTTCTGGTCCTCCTGCGTGTTGGTGACGGTGACGTCGTCCAGCAGGACCTTCATCCCGACCCCGTCGATGGCGCTCAGGATCTGACCCAGCTCCTCGGAGGAGGGTTGGTCCGAGGACACGCCCACCGCGTGGATGCTCCTGCGGCCGTCGTCGAACACGCTCACGGACGCGCCGCTGTTGGAGGTGACCGGGGCCACGGACCGGACCACCGTCGCGCCGGTCTTAGGGTCTCGCTCCACTTGAACTGATAACATCCCCAGAACTGCGACCAGAACAGAAACTTCATCAAAATTAAAATATTTAACAATTGTTTTATAATTCAAAATAATACTTTCTGGTCTTTAACGGGTGTGAGAAAATATCGTACACTTAAATATCGCAGTTTTTTTTTACGATACCGTGTCGATTAAAACAGCAATGTATTGATTTTCCTTTTGGATTGTGAGGCTTTAAAAAAAACTTTATTTTTTTATCATATTTTGATTATATTTGAATATATTGTGTTGAAAATAAAATATTTCAATTTAAAGTAATGTAATGTAAAGTGTACATCAAATATGCATGGTATTTTTACATTGTAATTCAACTTCCGCCTACTAGATGGCAGGATCATTACATTCTCTAAAGTTAAAGGTACAATGAAATCATGTGACTGAGGACGAGAGGATACAGTGACTCCAGCAGCTTTTAAAGCTGATGTTTGGACATATTTTTACGACTTAGGCGTTGACTGAGGACGAGAGGATACAGTGACTCCAGCAGCTTTTAAAGCTGATGTTTAGACATATTTTTACGACTTAGGCGATGACTGAGGACGAGAGGATACAGTGACTCCAGCAGCTTTTAAAGCTGATGTTTGGACATATTTTGGTTTGAAAACAAATGAAAGCAGTTACGACTTTGTCAAGTGTCATGTGGTCTGTAAATTCTGCAACACTAGAGTCAAGTACTGGACAATACTACACATATATACTTGTTACTACAGTATCACTATATATCGTGTCCTTGACCCTGTATCGTGATACTATCGCTGATGATCTTCCTTTAATTGAGCTTGTTTATATAACTTTTGTCAGACATAAATAGTAAAAAATATTTAACTATTATTTACTTGTTTTTCTTTATATCATACTGTATATATTTTTTCTGTATATATTTATATTTACTTGTCAAATACCTGGAGTCAGATTGAAAGACTCACCTGATCGTCCATCTTGTCCACTTTCATGAAACATGTCGTGACTCATCTCATCACTGCAACACAACAAGAGCATAATGACCCACAAACACACACACAAAGTATTTTATAAAGTCAAGACAATCAGCACTGTTTGATATCGACTACTGCAGTGCATCATGGGGCTTGCACTTGTTCTCCTTGATGACTGCTGTCTCCATCACCGCCTGGTTCTCTGCTGCATTACATTCAACTCACGCACTGATGGAGTCAAATTGGAGCGTAAAGGGTGAAGGTCAGACAGCGGATGCACTTCACAACACGGTCACTAGGTGGCGTAGTTACACAATAAGACCAGTTGGTGGTGGTTGAACACAACTTGCCGAGTGTGCGTGTCTTGAAGTAGCTTCACTAACATGTGTGTATTATCACTCAAGAGTTGAATGAAGTTTTAAGAAAGTGTTTAGTTACTTTAAAACAGCGCCGCCTAGTGGACACTCGAAGTATTAGACTCTTTGAATATGTCTCGTTACAAACGCGACACTCGTGAACATCCCGGGATAAACAAACCAAATGTGCCGACTCCTAAAAATAAGCGTGCACGTGGGAACGCCGAGAATTCCTTCTCCTCCACCGAGGGTTAATAATAGAAAGCGAGGGAGCGTTAGTGTCTGCGGGCGAAACTACAGCGCCCCCCACTGGCACAAGCAAACGCCCAGAGGCGTCAAGTGTGAAGAGAAACACAAACGTAAATAATGAAAATAGTTCCTAGATTCAAGGATTTGTTTGTTTTTCTCACTAGTGTCGACTCAAAATAGATGAAGGAGGTGTTCAGGAGTAATAACTGTCACAGTTACACTCATGTCTTTAGTCGCACACTTGAATAAATCAGTCGTTTGTGCGTCTATTCTTACCTTTCGTCTGTTAGCGTAGCCGCGCTAACGTAGCTTTCATGTGTTTAACCATAAAAATACACAAATAACATCTTTTGAATGATGTTGAAAAGACTTGGTCTTGACTTATACAGACTTTTCAATGAGAAACACGGGAACACATTGTTTCATTCAGAAAGTATGTGAGATCACGAGAAACAGAACACACCCTCCAGCTAGCTCGCTAACACGTTAGCTTGTCGCCAACTATGACATCACTTGGGTGGAACTGCTCTTCCTCCCTCATCTATCATACTTGTTTCAAAGATATCTTTTGTTCTGCTTAACTTCTCATGTGTTGTTATTTAAAGTTGAATTTTTCCCTGTTTTAGTTTAGCATTAGCATTAGCATTAGCTTCAGCTGGCAGAACGTCCTCTTTTTTAAAAACACGTTTCCCTGCGAGCGACTGATAACGTTAGATCCGCGGACGGAGAGGAAACCTACAGATTCCTGGAATCACAATCTGAGGAAACACATCGACAACCGACGGCAACAAATCTATCGTTTCCTCTGATGGAGGAAAACATTCATCATGTTTGTGTTTGTTTTTTTTTCCATTCAGCAGAACTGAGTTTATTTACGCCACAAACATGTTTATTGACTAAGAACTAGTTTCATTCATATCACTTTTATAAATATATATAAATCCTATAAAGTATAAATGTTTTGAGTCTTTTTGACGCGACTTTTGACTTCTAGTAGGATGCCACTATTGAGTTAATGGCTACAGAAAAAAATGTCCATTGTTAATCTTGGAATAAATATAGTGAAATAAGTATTAAATAATGTACTTTTAATTTACTCTATATGTCGTTCGTAATCATTCTAGAAATTCTACTTTTGTGTCAGTAGCACTTTTAC